>NC_035442.2:177353896-177653896 GCF_002127325.2 Helianthus annuus | reverse complement strand
GAACCTTCAGCATGCAAAGTATCTAAATGTTCACCACAAGCATCAACAGTTTTGCCCAAAACATCAGGCCCAAAAAATACACAGAGCCAAAACAGAGTTATAAATGTCATGCATCAAAATAGAGTCTGAATAAGTTCATTTGAAAAGTTATCATAATTTAATGCTTGTTTATCCCCAACTACATGTTCAACAGTTACTTCATCAGCAAGGGAAGACGAAGCATTAGTATTGTTCACAGAATGAGAAACAAACTTGATCGGCTGATCTGATCTGTTCGTTTTTTTTAACAGGTTCATTGTTGATCGATGTCTCGTTAGTCCTTGGACCATAAGGCATACTATCAGCTCTTACCAATTCTTCCACAGTTATTGGCAAATAGGTGCAATTGTGGTTAAATGGAGAAGGCATTTATTGTAACATAAACCACATCCTTTATTTTGTTTGTACTCTAATTGTGTGTTACATAAGTCTGTCTTTGACCAATTTACTAGATGTTTCATATTTCTTAATGTTTATTTTGTTTATTTGATATATTTTTTTGATCTCTTCCGGTTCCTTGGTCAAAGCGCATATGGTTTCTTTAGCACCCCTGTAGTTATAACTCTTTACACTCAAATCTTTTTTGAGCTTAATAATATCTTTTCGTTGAGTTTCTATCTTTTCTTTGTAAAGTCTTTCATTTTTAGTTAGATAAGAATTATGCCTTTTTATGTCATGAAGATCTGAGATCAGTTCTGAGTTGTGTAAACGATAGGCTGCTACTCTACCTCTACATTCAGGAGTACATAAATAAGAATTTACCTCTTCTGCAGTAAGTCCGTGAACCTAAGTCATAAATGCCACGTTTTCAGTAGGTGTTTGATTCTCAGGAGCTGTAAGATTGAGCTGTTGAATCTCAGTGCTCCAGTCAAAAGAAGCATATGTTCCACTAGAAGCAGTAGCTGTGGTGTTTGCTGTAGCAATTGCCCTTTCAGTGTTCCTGGCAGCAGCAGGTGGAGCTGGTTGAGCTGGCGTTTGATTTATGTTCACTTGAGGCTTAGTGCAGTTCCGTGACAAGTGTCCTGGCTCATGACAGTTATGACAACGAATCTTAGACTTGTCAATTCCCACCTTGTTTGACCCATAACTGGTTTGATTTGCCTAGTTATTTCTTCCGGTTCTTCTAACGAAGCTCTTTGCCGTAAAAGTCGCCATTGCCATTTGCCATGTGACATCTCTTCTACATCATCTGGATGCATTTGATCTAGGTCATCCATGGAAAAGTTAGGAGGATCCACTTTACTTGCAACAAAAGCATTTAAATACTTTAAGATAGAGGTTGCGATTTCAAGATTTTCCTTGGTCTGTTGCGAAAAGAATGCTATGAATTCATTCTTGGCAGCAGTGGCATTTGAGGCAGCAGTGGCATTGGATGATGATGAAACAGACGGAGCAGGCGTAGCAGGGTAGAAGACATTTGCTGGTGCAGGTTTCAGTGTGGCTTTAGCTGGTGTCGAACTCCTGAACATCTGGAATCCAGCTTGTGACACGAGAGCAATATTATTGGAAGTAGAGGGTGTTTTGGTGAAACCAGCAGCAAGCAGACTATTTTTATGATTAGTTTCCCTCTGTTTGTCGTCCAATTCACAAGCCTTGATATGAGAAATCATTTCAGATAAATTGCATCGAGCAAGACCCTTTGTCTTCTTGATCAAAGCCACATGATGATCCCAGCTCTTTGGTAAGACATTCAGAAGTTTTCTGTTTACTGAGGCATTCGACAATGGTAAATCAGCAATGGTCATTTGAGTGATTAGCTTCACGAACCTTTGAACTTGATTTTCAACAGTCTATCCATAGATGTGATTAAAGTTGTTAAAGTTTTGACTTGGTAGATTTCTTCTGCTTTCTTTCATGTCTTCATTTCCTTCAAATACGTCTAGTAAAGACTCCCATAGTTCCTTAGCAGATTTGGCAGTTCAAAATCCAATAGCAATGTCAGGACCCAAAGCCATTGTCAAGTAAGAAAGTGCCTTATCATCCTCTTCAACTATAGTCTTCATCTGTGTATTCATCAGAAGGCTTCTTCAACTTAATACCTGGAGCATCAATCTTTTCGTACATGATTTCTCTAGGACCCTGAACAATACTTCTCCAAATTTTAGATTTTTTTACTTTAACATGTTGCTCAAATCTCCACTTCCGCTCGGGAAAGTCTTCACAGCAGCCGAGTCAACAGTTTGATTAGATGAAGTAATTTTTTTAATGAGTTTTTTTAATTTCAAGTGAAAATGTCAAATCAGTGTCGTTGCGAGTCCAAACCAGTAGACAATGCCACATAGGAAAGTGTGTTTTCGAGTAGCAACCTCAGTTGAAATCAGCTCCACTCGAAATCAATTAACAGCCTTAACAGTCGCAACCTCAGTCAAAATCTCAAGGTTTGATGACAACAAATGACAACTTTAGTTGAAACCTTTGATTGTGAGACAAAAACACCAGTCGAAATCTCCTGATTTCGAGTAGACACTCCAGTCACAACCCCCAGTCGGAAAAACGAGTCGGAATCTCTGTAGCAAGCAATTGATTATGAGTTGACATCAATGAAGAAATCAAGTCGCAACCACCAGAAGTAAACACAAGTCGAAATCTGGAAGATGATTCTAGAACTCGAAACCGGCAAAACAGTTTGTTAGAAATAAACTCGCAATCCCGAAAAATCAAGATTTTCCAAATTTCAAAAGATTTCGATAAATCTTTTGAATGATCTGCAACAAACTATCCGAGATTCTCCTAAACAGATTTGTGAATTCCCGGAACCGAAACAGCCTTGATTTCTTGAATATCGATGAACTATTGAAGAACAGAACTAAGAACAGTAACTCGGAACCTCCAAATCCAGCAATAAAAGTAGTCGAAACCTTTAATTACTGAACAAGAAGTCTTCAAATCAGCAGCAAACACACTCAAAATCTTCAAATCGTTCTCGAAACAGATCAGCACCAAACTTGCCTAGCCGTTCTTGAATCCAGTTGATATCAATGGAACCAAGAAATAGGTTCTTCACTCTGATACCAATTGTAGGTCTCGTAAAGGATCTTTCAATGATATCAACACAAATCTTATGTTTGTGCGGAAACCAAACACAAGACGATTCAAGACAAATAAACCACAAATAAATAATAAACAAAATGCTTATCTTGCATACACCAACTTGATGTCTGATACAAGAAAGAACTGGTTTCGGCTGGCTCCCTTGAACTCAAAAAACTGATCAACCCCAAAACAAACTAAAGGGTTTACATATATATTTCCACACTTGGGCTTAAATCCCCTAATATAGCCCAACCGAAACCTCTAAGACCTATTAAACATGTCGACCCAAAACAAGTTAACTAAACCAATTACAAGCCCAACCAAGACAAGGGTTTCATTTGTAAGGACTTTAGTGTCAGCACCTAGGATTGTATATATACTTAGTGGATGTATGCAATCAGAGGTAATGAAACAAATGCTTTTTGAGAAAGTTCATGTGCAAGATTGTTTTCTAGAGAGTAAAACAAACCCTAACTTTGTGTGTTGTTCACTATGTGTGATTGTGATCTGTGGTATTCACAGATTGTTCGATTCTCTCATCTTCTACACCTTCTGTAAGAGCTCTACAGTGCGATACGAGACCCGCGGTGGTTTCCGCACATCTCGTGTGTGTTTATCGGTCCAGGTTCTTTTGTTCAAGGTGCTTCTCGTTGTAGGAAGAGGTGCTTCTCGTTGTAGGAAGACGGCCTTACAATATCCATTTGTTGAAGTTCATGATGACGTGTATGAAATATGTTGATGATGTTGGCCCGAACTGGATCTTGATCTCTAAATGAGCGTGATAACTTTGAATAACAATAACTTGAATGAATGTATACAAATCGAATTGAGAGTGTGTAAGTTACAAATGAATCTACATGTCCCTATTTATAGTTTTCTACGGGTACGAGTGAATGGTTGCGTCTCTTCGTGAAAGGACACGTCTCTTGGATGTATGGTTGTGATTGAATCATGAAGAGGTATGTCGAATCTTGTCCATTCATCCAACTGGTGCGTCTTTTCCTTCTTGTGCCTTGATACCGATTCGAAATGGTGTGTGTGGAGAGACACACCTTTTCGGTTATGATGGTAGTTTCCATCTTCCATGTTGTCAACTTTGGTCCTCGTACTTTGTAACCGCTACATAACATATATATTATACCTATCTAACTAACTATGATGTTAAGAGATTAACCGGTTTCATTCACCCCCTTAATCTCGAACATCCATAAGTTGCTTTAAGTCTTGAATTCCGAGCAGTTCCCTCATTGTAGCAAACTTGATCCTTGCTAGTGCTTTTGTTAGTATATCTGCCCGTTGTAGTTCTCCACTTATGTGTTCCACAGTGATATCTTCATTTTCCACACATTCTCTTATGAAGTGATAGCGTGTGTCAATGTGCTTGCTTCTTCCGTGAAAAACTGGATTTCTCATGAGTGCTATTGCTGAAACATTATCTACTCTGAGTGTTATCTTCTCTTCCTTCTAGCCTGTGATTTCACTTAACAATCTTTTAAGCCATAGTGCTTGACATGCTGCTGCAGTGGCTGCCATGAATTCTGACTCACATGATGATAGTGCCACTGTTTGTTGCTTCTGTGTACACCAGGTTATAGGTGATTCTCCAAAGTAGAATACCAGACCAGTTGTTCCTTTTCCTTTGTCTGTATTAACTCCAAAACTACTATCACTATAACCTGTAATCTTACATCCTCCTTGCTTTCTGTAGATGATTCCATGCTCTTTAGTTCCTTTGATGTAACTTAGTATTTGCTTCACTGCTTTCAGGTGTTGTTCCTTTGGTTCTTGCATGAATCTACTCAGTAGACTGACTGGGTAACATAGATCTGGTCTTGTATGCAATAAGTACCTGAGAGAACCTATCAGGCTTCTGTAATGTGTTGCATCTACTAGATCTCATTCTTAAGTCTTTGTTAATTGAGTTCCTGGAGTCATGGGTGTCTTCGTGTCATTGCAGGATAACATATCAGCGTCTTTGAGTATATTATTGATATATCCTGTTTGCTTGATGCCTATCTCACCCCTTGTTTGAATTACTTCTATTCCTAGATAATATGCTAGCAATCCTAGATCGCTCATATCAAATTTGTTCTTCATCTGAGATTTGAAGATGTCTATCTCCTTCTTTGATGTTCCAGTGACTATCAAGTCATCAACATAGACTCCAACTATTAGCGTACAGGTTTCACTTGTCCTTGTATAGATTGCGTTTTCTAAAGTGCACTTCTTGAAGTTAAGTGACTTTAGGGTTTGATCTAACTTTGTATTCCAAGCTCTTGGTGCTTGTCTCAATCCATACAGTGCTTTAGATAGTCTGTAAACCTTTCCTTCATCTCCTGGCTTTATAAATCCTTCTGGTTGTGATACATAGACTTCCTCCTTGAGGTCTCCGTGCAAGAATGCAGATTTCACATCTAAATGATGTACCTCCCAACCTTGATATGCTGCTAAAGCCAACATTAGTTGTACTGTTTCCATACGTGCTACTGGTGCAAAGACTTCATCAAAGTCTATTCCGTGTTGCTGAACATATCCTTTTGCAACTAGCCTTACTTTGTGTCTGACAATATTTCCGTTTGCATCTTTCTTTGTCTTGAATACCCACTTTAAGCCTATTGCTTTGTGACCACTTGGTAATTCCGTCAAATTCCAAGTGTTATTCTTGTTTATTGAATCTAACTCAGCCTTCATTGCTTCAATCCACTTTTTGTCACTAGATGCTTCCTTGTAATTCCTTGGTTCTTCTTCAGCGAGTAATAATTCATGTGGATCTAGTTGAATTTCCTCTGTTTCTTCATACAGATCTTCGAGACTTTTTAGTCTTACTGGAGTGTCGCTAGTACTCTCTGTTGTACTTTCAGAGGTAGATGAACCTCCACTTGATAAACTGCTTGAGCTTCCTGCTGAGTTCTGATTGTTTGAATGTGCTGGCGGGGTTACATAGGAGTCTGGTTCTTCTGTCTGATCTCCTCCTGAATCATTATGTTGTGGCCCGCTACTGCCTGGACTACTTGGTTCATTTTCTTCTAACTCTGGTGGTATGTCGTCTTCTTGAATGACAAAGTTTGTCCATTCGGGATTCCCTGAATCTACCGTTTCCATATAACTATTCCAGTTCCATGGTTGACCTTCCATGAACTTTACATCTCTACTGACACATATCTTGTTCTTTGCTGGATCATATAATCTGTATGCTTTTGATCCTTCTTCTATTCCAAGGTAAACCATAGGTGCACTTCTATCATCTAACTTCTTTTGTTGAAGTGGTAGTACCTTAGCATAAGCAGTGCAGCCAAAGACCTTCAAGTGTTCCAGATTTGGCTTCCTTCCTTTCAATGCTTCATATGGTGTCTTGTTCACCAGGGCCTTTGTTGGAACCCTGTTTAGTACGTATATCGCGTGTCGTATTGCTTCACCCCAAAAGTTTTGTGGCATGTTCATTGCCTTCAGCATACTGCGAGTAGTGGATAACATCGTCCTGTTTCGCCTTTCTACTACTCCATTTTGCTGTGGGGAATATGGTGCTGTAAGCTGTCTTGCTATGCCGTTGGATTTGCAATACTTGTTGAATTCAGCCGATGTGAATTCACCTCCTCTATCCGTTCTTAGCATCTTTAACTTGGTCTGCGTTTCCTTTTCCACCTTTTCTTTGAACTCTTTAAATGTTTCGAATGCTTGATCCTTGGAAGTTAGTAAATATGCCCACATGTAGCGAGTACAGTCGTCTACAAGTAAGAATATATACTTCTTCCCAGCATGTGTTGGTGGAGTTATAGGACCACACAAATCTCCATAGACTAAGTCCAGAGGTTTTAAAGATCTGAACTTTGCCTGATTTGGAAATGGTGCCCTACTATGCTTTCCTAATAAGCATGCGTCACAAACTTGACTAGCATGACTTATTTGGGGAACTCCATGTACCAAGTTCTTACGAGTCATTTCCTTAATAGCGTCGAAGTGTAAATAGCCTAACCTTGCGTGCCATAACCATGCTATGTCTTCGGTCTTTGATAGTAGGCAGATTGGTTTTCCAGTCTCCAGCTTGACTTTGTACAGCCTGTTCTTCAATCTCTTGACTCGCATTAGTAGCTTTCTATTTCGATCTCGGATAGTCAGTAAATCCCCGTCCATAACCACTTTGCAACCGATTTCTGTGAGTTGTCCGAGGCTCAATATATTGCTTTTCAGACTTGGAATGTAGTATACTTGTGAAACAATCTTTTGTTCTTGGTTCAGACATTCCAGTAGTATTGAACCTTTGCCTTTAATTTCTACGTGTGACCCATCACCGAACCGTACTTATCCTGTCACTGTTTCATCTAATTCTTTGAAGTGACTTCGCACTCCTGTCATGTGGTTGCTGGCCACGTTGTCTAAGTACCATAGATTTTCATTTTCTGAGACGTAGCTTGTTGGTTTTATACGTTCTTCGTTTAGCAGAGCCCTTTCTTGAACATTTTCTTCTTGTATTACCATTAGCAATACGGGTGCTTCGTCTTCCTCGACGAGGTTTGAATGTTCTTGTACTTCGTCTTTCTCAGAACAGTCCTTCTTGAGGTGTCCAAACTTCTGACACTTAAAACATTGGATCTTGCTTAGGTCGGATCTTGCAAACTTCCTCCAGTTTCTAGAGTTTCCGTTTCTAGGTCTAGATGTGGATCCTTCATTTCTGGGACTTTGCCTATTTCCGTTGTTTCGCCAATTTCCACGCGTTTGATTAAACCTACCATGTCCGCGGTTTCCAGATTGTCTCCCTCTGTTGTTATCATGATGTGTGAACATAAGCCTATCTTGGCTTTCTCCTTGATTTCCTTTCTTTAACTTGAGTCGTTCTTCATACGTCATTAGTCTTCCGACCGCTTCTTCTAGCGTCATGGTTTCTAGATCGGAGTATTGTTCCATAGAGGCAACGATTTGAGTAAACTTATCCGGTACGCCATTTAGAAGTTTGCGTACTAGAGTCGGTTGACTCAATGTCGTTCCTACTTCAGTTGCTCGGGTAACGATACTATTAATCTTTGCGGTAAATGAATCAATAGTGTCGTCATCCTTCATTTGCAACAATTCAAATTCTGACAATAGCGTGTGCATACGCGCCTTTTGTACCCGATCAACACCAACGTGTCTAACCTTTAGATTATCCCAAATCTCTTTTGCAGTTTTACAACTTGCAACTTGCAATACAACGACTTCTGGTATTGCTTGAAACAGATATGCAATTGCAGACTTATCTTTCTTAGTGTCTACCGTTGCATTCTCTGCCGGTTCAATCGTTTCCCACAAACCATTCGCTTCAAGAATCGTTTTGATACGAATAGCCCAAACCGTATAGTTTGTTGGTTTCAGAATCGGACACTGAAACTGGGAAAGAGGATTTCCATCTTTCTGTATTATTATCGGACTTTGTCCGGATGATCCTGCCATATCTTCCTGCCGAATAATCTTCACTTCTAATAAACTTTCTTTTGGTTTCAATAGATCTCAATAACCCCGATTACCCGAATCGTGTTATAATCAAACAAACGAAAACAAACTAATTCGCACTAAACCCCGGAATCAAAACAAACAAATCCTAGATTCCTAACCCTTCGGTTCAACCGATCACCCTAGAACCGAAAATTTAAAAAAATTCTGAAATAAACTTTGCGAATTGAAAACGAAATTGAAACCTGATCGCGAATTCCCTGCGATGCCTTGCGATTCCCACGCTTAGAGCCTGATGCTCTGATACCAATTTGTTGGCCCGAACTGGATCTTGATCTCTAAATGAGTGTGATAACTTTGAATAACAATAACTTGAATGAATGTATACAAATCGAATTGAGAGTGTGTAAGTTACAAATGAATCTACATGTCCCTATTTATAGTTTTCTACGGGTACGAGTGAATGGTTGCGTCTCTTCGTGAAAGGACACGTCTCTTGGATGTATGGTTGTGATTGAATCATGAAGAGGTATGTCGAATCTTGTCCATTCATCCAACTGGTGCGTCTTTTCCTTCTTGTGCCTTGATACCGATTCGAAATGGTGTGTGTGGAGAGAGACACCTTTTCGGTTATGATGGTAGTTTCCATCTTCCATGTTGTCAACTTTGGTCCTCGTACTTTGTAACCGCTACATAACATATATATTATACCTATCTAACTAACTATGATGTTAAGAGATTAACCGGTTTCAGATGAAACTCAAAAGTCAAAGTTGAGTGTTATCAAGCTGATGTAAATCAAGATATGACACCTGCAGATCATGATCAAAGAATGGTTTCTGCAATATATGATCTTGATGAAGAGATTGAAAAAGAGAAAGAGCTTGCTGAGAATGGAGAAGATGATGAGGAAGTTGGTAAAGCTAATGATAGAATTTATGATGATGAGAATAATGATGATCATAGTGATGGCGGTGATGGTAAAGGTGGTGCTACTATGGCTGAAAAATTAAACAAAAAGCTAGATAAAATTTAAAGAAAAATAGAAAAGTTGAAGAAAACAAAGTTCTACTGCTAAAATGATGATCAAAGAATGGTTTCCTGCAATGATAAAATGATCAAGCCTATGAAAAAGTTAGAATGATGCACGAATGTCTTATTTTTTTAAGTGTGAGACATACGTTCCTTCATTAAACAACGCATGTCTTCTTCACCTAGGTGGTTGTGATGGATGCCAATTGCATAGCCTCCACCCACTTTTTGAAGTAGTCTATAGTGACAATCAGGAATTTAACCTTGTCGGGGCCATCCGGAAATGGTCCGATGATGTCGATGGCCCATTTTTTAAAGGGTTATGTCGCGGTGACTAGAGCCAGGTCGTTCTTTGGGTAGAGGGTAATAGGCGTGTGGCATTGGCATGAATCACATTTGAGTATCTCGTCGACTACGTCCAGGTGCATTCCTCACTAGTAATACCAAGTGTTCATTACTTTAGCCACAACCATCCTTAATCGGATAGCTCGCAGCCCTAGAGGCTACATTCGATACTTTCCTAATAGATATTTACCCCTTCTTGACATATTAAATGAATTTAATAGTCGTTCCACATTTTAACATCACGTGGTTTCTTTACATTAAATGATTAATATGGAAACCAAAGTAGAAGTATATATAAAGCCGTTCAAAAAAAAAAAAAAAAAAAAAAGAAGTATATAAAACTCGGTTACTCATGACCCTCAAGGATTTAATTAACATCTAATCACTCCTCCACTTTCCATTACCTGAAACTATAGTGGTTTTCTATCAACTCTAAGCCCTCACGAAATCTAGTCACAAAATTGATTTGAGTACAACTATTATTTTTTTACAACAATATTGAAGAAATAAAGACGCTAAACTTAGTAAAGTTTGAATTTTATGCATAGATTTTTGTCTTCTCTATCTAGTAATTGGATATTTAAATCTGTTATTATATGGCTTTTAGTTTTATTTGTATATTGTTATATTGTAATTGTTTTATTGTATTGTATTGGAATTCGAATGTGTACACCAAATGTGAAATTTTGTGTATATAAGAACGTGCAATATTATATAGATATGATATTGTTAAGTATTTTTTTATAGAGAAATTTCATATATACTCTTACAAACTTATAAAATATTATATATATATATATATATATATATATATATATATATATATATATATATATATATATATATATATATATATATATATATATATATATATATATATATATATATATTCCCTTGTAAAAATAAAAATATCATATATATCCTTACAAAGTAGTTGAAATATCATATATACTCAATTCATTAAAAACAATTTAATAAATGACGATTTTACCCTTAATTTTCTAAAACTTTGAAATCTTATATATGCCCTTTAACTTCTAATATTTTATTTACACATTTCTAAGTTAATTTAACTAGCCTAAATATTAGAGTAAAGTACAATTTCAGTCCCTAGGGTTTACACCCAATCACAGGTTCATCCCTCATTTAAAAAAAATTCAAAAGTCCGGTCCTTATGGTTGTCGATTGCTCGCAATCAAGTCCCTCTTACAAACGGACGTTAGTTGAATGTTGGGATTTCTGGTAGAAGTCCAAAAATCCCCTTAGGGACTGAAATGGCAACACCGGAAGTTTGATGTCTTCTTTATAAACTCTGCAACTCCTAATCTTCTTCTTCTTCACCCTTCTTCATTGCTCTTTCATTTTGATTTCAATTCAGTCACTGTTAACAGCATTTGATTAGACCGGTTATGCCAATCTTGAGATGATGTTTGGATTTGTGTTTTTAACTCTTTGAATAAGTAATTGGGGTTCATGGGGACGGAAGATGTGTTCTATGTCTTTATTTAGTCTTTATTATAGCAATAATCAGTTTGATACTAGGAGCAGCAGAACTAAAAATCAAAGGGCTACTTCTTCCTTAAAGTGACTGAAGCTGATTTACCAGTTTTGATTATTCAACATCAAATAATCACTTGTGAACACCCCCTTATAAACTTATTGGGTTAGAATCTAATTTGAATGCATCTTTGATAAAAAAAAAAAAGGATAGCTAATTTAATCGTAACACTAATCAATTAAAAGAACCCACCCAGATCTTGAATATTTTGTCATCTAACAATGCCGATAATAATAATAAGAGTTTATGTATGTGAAATGAAGATAAAAAGAGCCTGGTAAAGGATTATAGTAACCCAAAACTTCAATATGTTTTTCGTGGGAGATCTGTTATCGGCTGCCATAACTCTTGTAAAAGGGCATGTTGTTAATTTGATATCGTAAATGTAGTAACACAAAACGAATTGATTATTGACATAAAGAAAAAAGGGTATAATCCCATCTCTCGACAATGCATTTAACGTAAACCATGCCTTTCTCACTCAGGTTCAACTCCTTTCTCAGCTGGTCAACATCTTAGACAGCGTCCCATCTTCCTCCACTATCATCCTCACCTTGATTTGCTCGACGCTCGTTTCTAATAATACGCCCCTGTGTTTCATACCTCCATTTTCAGCTCTTTATGCCATCATCTCCAGTCCGGGAATCCATAATTTGTACTGTATAATAACTTCAAATAAGATCATATAAGCTCACAAGAGCCAAATTCGATCTGAAACAAGTTTGGCTTCCGGAGAAGACGGAAGGATTGAAAGGTGCAAATATGGGGTTTCGGGGGGGGGGGGGGGTGATATTTGTTTTAAGGGTTGCTAAGATAGAAAATGACCATATTGCCCTTCGTTTTCAAAGTAAAAAGACATAACTGCCCAAATCAACTCAGGGACCTGATTGCTAGCAATCGACAACCACAGGGCCGGGCTTTTGAATTTTTTTTCAAATGAGGGTTGAATCTGTGATTGGGTGTAAACTGTACTTTACTCTAAATAGTATATATGAAGAATGCTATTGTTTATGAAAAAAAAGGTGGGTAAAAATAAATTAAGCTTAAAATATGTTATATAAAAATATGAAGTTAAAAGATGAACATATATGAAAATTTGAAGTTGAAAACAAAGTGAAAATCATTATTTATTAGATTGTTTTCAATAAATTGTGTATGTTGAAATTTTAAGTATTTTGTAAGAGTATATATAATATTTTTAGTTTTGCTCGAGTATGTATGAAATTTGCAAGTTTATAAGGGTATATATAAAATCAATCCTCTTTTGATTGTATATATGTTGTCCCACTACGTAATCAGGTGTGTATATGTCTTTTATATACGTTAGGTTATAAGTTTATCTGAAGAAACCGGGGAAAATGGCTCAAGAGAATAATGTATTGTCGCTATTTTGATTATTGTAAAATTGTAATGTTTTTATCAGTTAATAATTGATAATAATTGAGTATTGACTCTGATTACTGGTATAGTGACACGTCATCGCTAACCAGGTTGGGGTGTTCCAATGTAGCATGGATATGGTACCTTAAAGAAGCTTACCTTCAATAGAATTGAGAAGCTTTACCTACAACAAGTGAGTTTTTAGAACCTATTACAACCACGGGAAAACACATTCACAAGCTTATAATTTACAATCAATGCCATGGAAACTTGACCTGACCCATAAAAGTCACACACAATTTAAGGAAAACAAAACTACCAAAATCACACTAGATTGATCATAGGGGCTTAAAGTGTGTCGACCGTGATGCCACTTAGTGTATCATGAGTCTTCGTTGAACGCCTAGAATTGTATCCCTTTGAGTTGTAATCCGACGATTGTCTCGACAACATATCCTCCATCATGCTCACCACATTGTGCATTGATGGTCGTTGATTTGGTTCACTAATCAATACACAATCCTTTGCTATTTGCAACAACTGTTCCATCTTGTCGACATTATGACCCCTCGTTAGTACCATGTCAAAAAGCTCAACCTTAGGTTCCTTGCATACAATTGGACCGACCCAGTCAGAGAAGTGGACCCCTTCCTTATCTAATGAGGCATGGTTTGGTATTTTTCCAGTTAGAAGCTCCAATAACAAAACCCCAAAGCTATACACATCAGATTTGAATGTAAATTCTCGTGACTCGAGAACTTCAGGGGCCCAATAACCGGTGACCCGATGGGTCAGGGAACGTGACCTATGAAAAAGAGTGTTGAGACCGTATTCAGACAACGAAACTTCATTTTCATTTTCTTTTTGGAGGAAGATGTTTGATGATGTGATGTTTCCGTGAACAATGTCTTCGACTACATGTAAGTATGCCAACCCCTTAGCGGTACTTAGTGCAACTTGCATACGATGGTCCCAGTTAAATTGTGTTTGGCTTGAACCAACACTTCCTGCAAAACAATCACTTGCACCACTTTAATTAATGTATACAACTATACATATCATTTATACATCCCGTACATTCTTCACATGGTGTTGACGATAATTTACACTAAAGGCCAATATAGTCAGAACGCCATGCACATGCCAAAGAACATGCACATGCACGTGACATGTCATTTCCCCCATCTTTTTAACCAACCATATCTTTTTATGCAGTATTATTTTAAAAATAAATTATATGATAACAACGAGCATTCTTTTATCTTCCAAACGAGTATGTTATCACTATATAAAAATAAAAATAAAACGTGTTAACTGAGTTTTTTTAATTCATGGTGTTTAAGTATGTTCTATGGTATTTTAGAATAAGGTAAACACACCATAAAAACGTCCTAAAAACAATAGAGATTATGATCGTCAAAATCTTCCACAAAGACGTCATGTAGGAACAAAAACACCACGAAATTCCAATTCATAAAAAAAACATCATAATGACAATACGACCATAAACCTGCAGGTTTCAAAACGCCATACACATGGTGTCTAGTTGATAAAAAACCATCAAATATGAAATTTAAAAACCGCGCCAGAAATATCTCAAAGCACCACAGCTTGTCCAGTTTAAAATGCCATAAACATGCATCTAAAACACCATACCTACAGGTTTTAAAATAGTATAAACCTATTGTCCAGTTTAAAAAATGATGAAAAAAGCAGTTTAAAAACACTAAAATAACAGCTGATTCTAGAACACCACAAACTTGTCCAATTTAAAAACATGTTAAACCTGTAGTTCTAAAACACCATAAACCTGTAGATTCTACTACACTATAAACTTGTTGCCAAGTTTAAAAAGCGCCATGAAATTTACCCATGAAAAATGCAGTTTAAAAATACCATAAAAATACTCAGGATTAAAACACCAAAACATGTCCAGTTTAAAAACGTCATAAACCTGCGGTTTTAAACCACCATAAACCTGCACTTCTAAAACACCATAAACTTGTAGTGCAGTCTAAAAAACGCTTGAAAAACATACCAATAACAAATGTAGTTTAAAAACACCATAAAAATACCAGTTCAAAACACCACAAATCTACCCAGTTTAAAAAAGGGAAATTGGCTTGTAATAATCTCACCTAGACCTTATTGGCCATTAATAATCCCACCTCAGAATATTCTCCCCACCAGTCCCACCTTTCACCTATTTTTCCTACCATGGTCCCCCGTTAAAAAAAACTTAACGGGGTTAAGCTTTTTTCCAAATTACAAACATATTTTTAGGGCTTTTGATCAGAACGATGATACGAGTCTATTGATGTAAACTTACTTCGAAATGGTGCTCCAAGTGACTTAATTTTGGTTAATTGGGAATTTAAACACCCGGATTGAAGCGTCGTTTTCATCGTTCGGAGCACCGTTTCGAGGAAAGTTTTACATCAATGAACTCGTATCGTCGTTCTAATCAAAAGCTCTAAAAATTTGTTTGTAATTTGGAAAAAAAGATTAATTCTGTTATGTTTTTTTAACGGGGGACCAATGAAGGAAAAAATAGGTGAAAGGTGGGACTGGTGGGGGGAATATTCTCAAGTGGGATTATTAATGACAAATAAGGTCTAGGTGAGATTATTACAGGCTAATTTCCCTTTGAAAAACCATAAAATATCCGGTGAATACAACACCTACTTCACATCTTTTAAAAAATAAATATATCAATAGTACACTTGTTTAAACTATGAAAAAAATGTTTAACTTTATAGTGATTTAAAGAATAATTACCTATTAAAAAATTACGGATTTTTTAAAAATATGGGGAAATAAGATGTGATTAGCTTGTGTATCATTTTTGTTTGAATCTTCCCATTCCACCCCTCCTAATATTTTTAAAGTTCTGGGTATTTACAAAAATGATACCGTGTATATATATATATATATATATATATATATATATATATATATATATATATATATACATATATATATATACATATATATATACATATATATATATATATATATATATATATATATATATATATATATATATGGGAAGGTTCATTTGAGAAGAAATTTAATGTGAGAAAAAAAAGAAGAAAGGGCATAATGGTAAAACATTAAATAGTTTGTAACTCCTCCCATTAATTATGTTATCTCTAATTAATAAAACAAAAAACATTTTATCATACACATTTCAAAATGTATCCTACATGTATCTTACACTTATCGAAATTTACCCTACGCATATCTAAATTTATCATACACATTTGTGAATTTATCCTACACATATACTAAAATTTATCCTACACATATCGAAAATTGTTGTTCACCCTAAATAATTTTATCTTGAAAGAGTATATTTATAAGTGAGTTTCAAGTTTAATTAGTTACTAATTAGTTACAATTAGAAATTTACCTATATGCCCTTATTAATAACATTAAATGTACATATTAAATGAAGTAAATGGAGCATTTTCTATTGGTTTAAAACTTATTCTTTTTATTCTTACAAAAAATTTCTTCTCATTTGAACCTTCCACTATATATATATATATATATATATATATATATATATATATATATATATATATATATATATATATATATATATATAGGGGACCGCTAAAATGAAAACCACCTCCAGTGAGAACCACTTTCTA
The DNA here is from genome assembly GCF_002127325.2 of Helianthus annuus. Lineage (NCBI taxonomy): Eukaryota > Viridiplantae > Streptophyta > Magnoliopsida > Asterales > Asteraceae > Helianthus > Helianthus annuus. The sequence continues at coordinate 177,637,429 of NC_035442.2, read as the reverse complement.
GCCTTTAGATGAAGAAGATGGATGGATGAGATTGAAAGTAACAAAAACTAATATTAAATAGATTTTGTCTTATTATGTCTTTAATATTTTAAGAGAAAAATGCCTGGATAGTCCCTGTGTTTCGCCTTTTTTCACCTATAGTCCCCAACTTTCTAAAACTACCTGTATAGTCCCCAACTTTTCAATTTTCGTTCACGGATAGTCCCTAGGCCTAACATCAGTTAGTTTTCTCAGTTAACAGGAAGTGAAATGACAAAAATAACCTTACTATAAAACAAAATAACTTAACCTATTAAATAGATTTATGTATTTGTGGGACCCACTCTTTTATAAAAAAAAAACAAAATAACAACCCCACCCCACCCTACCCCACTCTTTAAAAAAAATTTGGCCACTAAAAGTAGCGATTTGAGTATAAAAAATATTAAAAAAATTAGATTTTTTGTATTTTTTTAGGTTTTTTGGGGGTTTAGTTTTTAGCATTTTAGCTTGGGGGGGGGGGGGTTTAGGTTTTTGGGGGGTGGGGTATGGTTGTTATTTTGTTTTTTTATAAAAGAGTGGGTCCCACAAATAAATAAATCTATTTAATAGGTTAAGTTATTTTGTTTTATTTTATAGTAAGGGTATTTTTGTCATTTCACATCATGTTAACTGAGAAAACTTGATGTTAGGCCTAGGGACTATCCGGGAACGAAAATTGAAAAGTTGAGGACTATACAGGTAGTTTTAGAAAGTTGGGGACTATAGGTGAAAAAAGGCGAAACCACAGGGACTATCCGGGCATTTTTCTCTTAAAATATTAAAGACATAATAAGACAAAATCTATTTAATATTAGTTTTTGTTACTTTCAATCTCATCCATCCATCTTCTTCATCTAAAGGCTAGAAAGTGGTTCTCTCAGTTCTTACAACTGAAGGTGGTTTTCATTTTAGCGGTCCCCTATATATATATATATATATAGTGGAAGATTCAGAAGAAATTTTTTGTAAGAATAAAAATAATAAGTTTTAAACCAATAGAAATGCTCCATTTACTTCATTTAATATGTACATTTAATGTTATTAATAAGGGCATATAGGTAAATTTCTAATTGTAACTAATTAAACTTGAAACTCACTTTTAAATATACTCTTTCAAGATAAAATTATTTAGGGTGAACAACAATTTTCGATATGTGTAGGATAAATTTTAGTATATGTGTAGGATATATTCTTAAATGTGTATGATAAATTTAGATATGCGTAGGGTAAATTTCGATAAGTGTAAGATACATGTGGGATACATTTTGAAATGTGTAGGATAAAATGTTTTTTGTTTTATTAAGGGAAATTGGCCTGTAATAATCCCACCTAGACCTTATTGGCCATTAATAATCACATCTCAGAATATTCCCCCCACCAGTCCCACCTTTCACCTATTTTTCATACAATGGTCCCCCGTTAAAAAAACTTAACGGAGTTAAACTTTTTTCCAAATTACAAACAGATTCTTTAAGGCTTTGATTAGAACGACGACACGAGTCCATTGATGTAAAACTTGTCTCGAAACGGTGCTCCAAACGATGAAAACGACGCTTCAATTCAGGTGCTTAAATTTCCAATTAACCAAAATCATGTCACTTGGAGCACCATTTCGAAGTAAGTTTTACATCAATGGACTCGTATCATCGCTCTGATCAAAAGCCCTAAAAATCTGTTTGTAATTTGGAAAAAAGCTTAACTCCGTTAAGTTTTTTTAACGGGGGACCATTGTAGAAAAAATAGGTGAAAGGTGGGACTAGTGGGGGGAATATTCTGAGGTGGGATTATTAATGACCAATTAGGTCTAGATGAGATTATTACAGGCCAATTCCCCTTTTATTAATTAGAGATAACATAATTAATGGGAGGAGTTACAAACTATTTAATGTTTTACCATTATGCCCTTTCTTCTTTTTTCTCACATTAAATTTCTTCTCAAATGAAAAGATATATAGTTCATTTGAGAAGAAAAACAATAAAGGGTACAATTGTAAAACATTAAATAGTTTTTCTCTTATCTCATTTATTATTATTTTTGGCTAATTAATTAGTCATAAAGAGTATCATCCTACACACTAAAATTTTTGCCTAGACACATCAAAATTTATCCTACACGTTTTTGAAATTTATCCTACACATACTGAAATTTATCCTACACAACTCGTAATTCATCCTACACACCTCATAATTTATCCTACACTTTAAATTAATTTTTTTTCTTCTTTGAAAAGATATATATTTTTTTAAATAAGTTACAAATTTAATTTAGTGAGCTATTAAAAAGGAAGACTAAGAATTAATGATCTATCTAATTTTACCAATATACCCTTACACCCATATTAAATACAAAAATTAAATGAAGTAAAATGAAGCATTATTATTGGTTGAAGTTTGTTCTTTTTTATTCTTAAAAAAAAATTATTCTCATTTGAACCTTCCACTATATATATATATATATATATATATATACATATATATATATATATATATACATATATATATATATATATATATATATATATATATATATATGTGTGTGTGTGTGTGTGTGTGTGTCTAATAGTGAACACCAAAAAAGTAGGGAATTGAGGAACTATGCTTTTAACTTGTTAAAAAATTAACGTAACATGTTAAAAATCATTTAAAAAAAACAATTTCGAAACTTTTTCATATAAATACATGTAGTCGCCTTTCTAATAAAAAATTCAAAAACTAAAAAAAATATCTTAAAGAAAGAGTAAAAATGTTTAAAAAATTACAAAAATATCTTTTGGAATAGCTTTTAGACATCTTTAGCATTTTAAATTTAATTTTTACGATATATTTAACATGTTACATTCATTGTTCCTCAGTTCCCACTTTTTTAGTTGTGGGAACTTCGAGAACTCAACAAAAAAAGGATTTTTCAAAATATTATTTTTACTAAAAATACTAAAAAAAAACTTTTCCAAATAAAAAAAAATAAATTGTATGATTTACACTAGCATAAAAACCCTTTAGAGTGGGATAAATGTTGATGTCAGCAGTTTTCTCATATTGATATAAAAGGCGTAAAACACTGCTTGATAATTATTTTTACATGGGTGTTTGTAACATGTTCGGTTGTGCAAAAAAAGTAGTGGTAAAACTCACACGGTAAGTAGGAGTTTCCAAATTCTCGTAACTCAAAAGAGTTTTATTTTGATCTCAGTTGTGTATATACATATATGGTGAATTAAAGGGAGAAATCTCATGTGAGTTACAAATACTCTGAAAACTGAATGTATGGATATCAGATACACTTTTTAAGAGTAGAGAGAGGAGAGAGAATGTGTTACATTTTTCAGCTGTTTATATTTTTTCTAACTTCATATATTACACTTTTTTTATTGGTTTTGGCAGCAGTGTTTTAGATTATATGAAGTGGATGGATTCTAAAACTTGTAATTTACAGCAAGATTTTGTAATGCGCGTAAAAAATATGTTATTTTTTTACAGCGAGATTTTTATGTGACAGTTGTAATTGTCACATTTTTTTGTGTCAGAAGAGACAGAAGAGAGAAAGTATAAAGTTGTTACAGCTTTTTTCAGTTACATTATCTGAAAAAGCACATTTTTTGTACCAGGTTAATATCAACCGTTAACTAGGTGTTTTTTAAGCTGTGCAATTTTGTGGTGTTTTTTTTTTTTTTTTAATTTATATGTTTTGTTATGGCGTTTTTTTAAGTGTGCAATTCTATGGCGTGTTATGATGTTTTTTTTAAATGTGCAATTATATGGCGTGTTTATGGCATTTTTTGAAATTGTATAAGTCTATGGTTTGTTTATGACGTTTCTTGAAACTGTACAATTATATGATGTGTTTATGTTCTGTTTTATGGCGTTTTTTAAAACTGTACATGTTTGTGGCTTTTTTTTTTTTTTTTGAAACTATGCAATTCGCTGGTGTTTTATGGCTTTTTTTCATGGTGTTTTTTAAACCGAAAATTTTTAGTGTTTAAGAATTGCAGGTTTATGGTGTTTTAGAACTGTAAGTTTATAGTGGTTTTAAAACGACATGTGTATGGTGTTTTAGAACTACAGATTTATGATGTTTTCTGGGTTTAGGGTGTTTTTAGAACTGCCAGTTATTGTGTTTTAGAACTAGAAGTTTATAGTGCTTTTAAACAACATAATCTTTATTGATTTTATGGCGTTTTTTATGAACCGGGAATTTGAGGAGTTTTTGTTCATATGTGATGTCTTTGTTGAAGATTTTTCCACAGTAATCTCTATTGTTTTTATGGTGTTTTGATAAAACATACTTAAAACCATGAATTAAAAAAAAACTCAAGTAACATGTAATTTTTTTAATTATATATAGTAATAGTATATTCGTTTTAAAGATAAAAAACGATCATTGTTTTGGTGTAATTTTATAAAAAGAATACTACCGCATAAAAAGTTACGAGTATTTAAAATAAGATAGGGGAAACGTCATGTAACTTGCATATGCATGTTCTTTGGCATGTGAGTGGCATGATTATAGGTTTTTGATACTATTGCCCTTAGTATAAATTAGCACTAGAATCTCATGTCAAAACGAAATCTCTTCCTATACTATGTGTGTGTGCTTTTTTGATATTTTATGTCTCAAAACACTAGAAAACATGTATGTTACATGCCCTAAATGTTTTTAAAAAAACAAGTTCATTACATAGGGCTTCCTTAACTTTCTGGTTAAAAGTGGGTTTCTTGTGTTTATATTAGAACTACGAGAACTACTTTCCGCACAAGTTTGGCCACCATTTTTTTGCACAAATGTAGATGAAAATGTTATAAACACATATGTAAAAACAAAAAAAAAAAAAAAAAATGTCGAGTCGATAGTTAGGCCTATTGTAAATTTTGTATACGCCTAATATAAATTTTGTTTACGACCATGTAATTTTTTTACATCCTATGTATATTTTGCATGCGACATTTTTTTATTTTACTTTTTTTTTGGAGCAAAGTGATTTTTTTTCAAGATTCTTGAGAATTATTTAAAAAAAAAGCTTTTGAAAAATCTAGTTCTCATATATATATATATATAGGGGAAGGTTCATTTGAGAAGAAAATTTAATTGAGAAGAAAAAGAACAAAGGGTAATTTTGTAAAACATTAACTAGTTTTTCACTTATCTCATTTATTATCATTTTTGACTAACTAATTAGTCATAAAGGCTAGTATCTTCCACACTAACTTATTTTTGCCTACACACATCAAAAGTTATCTTACAAATTTCGAAATTCACCCTACACCTTAAAATTTATCTTACACAACTCGTAATGTATCTTACACAACTCGTAATTTATCCTACACTTTAAATTATTTTATTTCATTTTTTTGAAAAAATACATATATTGAAGATAAGTTACAAAAAAATTAATGTAATTAGCTATTAAAGAGAAATACTACAAATTAATGACATATGTATATTTACCAATGTACCCTTATTGTAACATTAAATACTTATATTAAATGAAGTGAAATAAAGTATTCTTATTGGTTGAAATTTCTTCTTTTTTCTTCTTACAAAAAATTTCTTCTCATTTGAACTCTCCACTATATATATATATATATTTAAACGGCCAACAAACTCAATCCCGAGTACTCTCGGGGCACCCACTGGACAAACGGAGTACTCCGAGAGTAACCCGAGTCCACCACCAACTCCGGGGAAAACCCGGTAACCCACCCGCCCGTAGGCACGACGGTGAAATTACCGATAAAACCCGTTTGGCTCAAGGAACCAACCCAGGTTTCCCTGGGTCTCCTATCATTGCCAACCAATGCCTCACTCTGCAACAAGTGGGAGTCGAACCTGCATCTATCAAAAGAAATGCAAGCCCTCCACCACTTGATCTAGAGATCATTGGCAATATATATATATATATATATATATATATATATATATATATATATATATATATATATATATATATATATATATATATATATATAGAGGGAGCCGCTAGAATGAAAACCACCTCGAGTTGTAAGAACCGCGAGAACTACACCCCACGGAGCGCCGTTCGCCATGATTTTTTTTACAAGTAGATGTGTGTATTATAAACACAGCCGTAAAAAATCATGGCGAACGGCGCTCCGTGGGGTGTAGTTTTTTACACCACAAGTTTGGTGAAAAAAAAAAGAAAAAAAATTAAAAACGCCAAACTTGTGGTGTATAAAACTACACCCCACGGAGCGCCGTTCGCCATGATTTTTTACGGCCGTGTTTATAATGCACACATCTACTTGTAAAAAAAAATCGCGGCGAACGGCGCTCCGTGGGGTGTAGTTCTCTCGGTTCTTACAACTCGGGGTGGTTCTCATTCTAGCAGCCCCCTATATATATATATATATATATATATATATATATATATATATATATATATATATTAATCTTTGTCTTTAGTCTTTGTTTTATCTTTGATATATCATAAATGAAAATATCTATGGACACACTTACTTACTTTATGGTGTCTTCTCCCCTTATTTTTCCATCTCTATTCTATTATAACTATTTATTTTATTTATTCAGCTTATTAATAAGCATTTAATATTTTATTAATTCATCGTTTAAATTTTCTAACTTAATAATAATAAATAAATAAATAAATAAATAAATAAATAAGTAAATAAATAAAATTTTATAATAAGTAAATAGGAATAAAACTTAATTTTTGAAGACATATGTTGATGACTATATGTATTAACTGAGTACATTATAATTATTTAACTTTTATTATACACGAATTTATTTAGTCTATGCAATAAACATTTTTTTATTTGTCAGATATAACTTTTTTATTACTTAGTATATAAAATTACATTTTATCAATCCGCTCCACACGGGGTTCTAACCTAGTGTATGCATATGTATAAATAAGGCTGGGAAGCCGGAATTTTCCCTTTTTTTCCATAATTTCTTTTATTATTTACGTAAAAAAATTAAAATGCTAAATTTTAGATTTTTATTAGTTATAATATAATATTTTTTATAACTTTTGACCCGCTTAGTGGTAACTTTAACCTCTTAGTTTTTGTTTAAAAATTATTTGTTTTAAGTTACAACAAGAATTCAAATTATGATTTAATTATTAATTGACATTAAGAGAGAAAGTCGATGAAAAGGTGTTTTGTATGTAACAATTCCCTTTTCCTACATTATCTTCAACTTTCATGGTTCATGTTATTCAAAGATTTTCCAGTATATACCACAAGACTTACTACCTCCAGTATACACCACAAGACTTACTACCGAGTATTGTAAACGTGGTGAAAATTGAGGTCAAGATTTATCTAGGTTTGGGTTTAATATAAGGCTACTAATTTTAAACGCGGACCTGTTAATGCAACACGAAATAACACATTCTTAACAGGTTTTTTGTTTGGGTTAAACATGTTCCGTGTCTTAAACGTGTCCGTGTCTTAAATAGGTGGACACGTTTAAGACACCATAAAATCCATGTCTAAACAATCATAAACACGATACACCAATTTGACTTGTCAACATCGTAAACTTCATATACACCTTTTACGAAGTAGACTACAATTTACAAATGTAAACAACTGTTTACAGATTGTCAGTGGTATAAACTCCCTAAGACCATGCGTAGTGGACATGATTCACTCTTGGGCTTTTTGCGTCATGTGGCAGCAAAGTCAGCAATGGTGCATTATTAGGTGTTTTCTAAAATGGGTGCAGTGGAGATGTGTACATTCTGTGACATTATGTCTGTAATAAAATTAAATAATAAAACATCAAAAAAAATTGATTGGTTTTATAAAAATGGAAATGAATCTGATTGGTCAAACCCTTGCCCCTTTAGCGTTATTTAAAACACACCAGACCAAACAAATTGGCCAAACACGCCCACGGGGGCGGAGGGGAGGGCGTTTTCGGGCGGTATTCGGGGCAAAAACCGCACACTACGTTCGGTCTAAGACCATGTGTTACCACCTCACACCCCAGGTGAGGTGACATGTTTTTTTGGCATGAAACCAGCGTGTTATACCATCTATTTGGGGCGAAACACGCTGGGAATGGATGGGCATGAGTCCTCTTCACTGCATGGAAAAGAGAGAATTTGATGGACCCCATTCCCATCAACCAATAATGCTATCTTCTTTTAAAAAAATAGAATTTTATATTCTTTTTATGATGTGAAAACTTGTAAAATCATTAAACACTAAAAGTGAAAACAAGCCGGTAGATCTCCTGTCTATGGGTGTATGAATCCAGAAGCCATTAGAGATGAAGATTCTCATCATGTATGCTGTGAGAAATCAAAATGCAGTGACAAATAATAATTAGAGATGAAGACATTACCATGAAGACGAGCTAATAAGCTACCAGCGGGCATGTAATCATAAACAAGCAATTTCTCAACACTTGAAAAACTACAAAAAGCTCTTAACGGAACCACATATTTGTTCTTTATCTTCCCCAAAACATCCATTTTTATTTTGAACTCCTCCTCCTCCATCACAACATTTTTCAATATTTTCACAACCACCGTCTTATTCTTTCCCACGAGCATCTGTGAGAATAAAATTAAGGAGTATATGAATTAGTTGTTCTAAAAAACAAATTGATACAAGTAAATTTAAAAGGTGTGTGAGTTAATTGTTTAATAAAAACCTGTTTGTACGACGTCCCAAGACTCCCTTCCCCCAAAACCTCAGCAGTTGTTTTCAACAAATCATCCAAATCAAAAACATCATCCTCAAATGTCACTAGCTTCTTTTCCTCCATTAGTTTGGATGGTGGTATGATACGCTGATACATCATCTTCCCTACAGACCCAAAGAGAATTAGTAACAGTGAAAACATAATCTCTTCACATCCTATATAAGTATTAGGGTTTATTATGTAATTAGTTAATAGTTAGATAGATAGTTAGAAATATTATTAAGTGGCGGTTATGAAGTTGAAGGACCAAAGTTGACAAGATGGAAGTTAGAAACTTCCCTCAATAACCGAATAGGTGTGTCTCTACACACACACCCATTCCAATCGGCATCAAGGCAAGAACAAAGGGACGCGACTGTTGATCATGCGGACGACATCAACACACCTCTTCAAGATTCAATCTCAACCACACATCCAAGAGACACGACCTTTCACGAAGAGACGCGTCTATTCACTCGTACCCGTAGGAAACTATAAATAGGGATAGATTGATTTCATTTGTAACTTACATTCACAAACACTCTCACATTCATTCACTTGTACATATTCACGATTTGTATTTATTCAATCAAGGTTAGTTTGTGTTTATTTCGTTCATTGTGATATTCGTTGTTCGTTAAGAAGATTCTGGGCAACAGTGGTATCAGAGCCTAGGGCTCAAATTCGTTTCGGAAAACAATCATCAGGCGGGTGGTTGAATTCCCTGACAATTCTGATCACGCAGGAGGCGTCGATTAGGTTGTTTTTGTTAAGTTTTAACATCAATCGCATCAAGCGGGTACGATTGTTGTTCGTTCGTTAATCGTTCATCAGGAGGGTGTTCGATTTCTATCTGATCATCACTGAGGGTGTTTGGATTCTGAGTTTTTTTGTTAATTCAAATCACGGCAAGAGGCTACGGTTCGAATTAAAGAAGACGGAAGCAAATCTGAGAAGTTTGTATTCCGGTTTAAGGTTTGAAGAAGCAATCGCAAATCTGAGAAGTTTGGGTTGTTTGAAGTTTGCAAAAGACACAAAATCTGAGAAGTTTTGTGATATCAAAGCATCAAGAGGGTGTTCGGTTGAGAAGTTTAAGTCGCAAATCAAGCGGGTTTGGGGCTGTTTTTGTTTAGAGAGTCGCGAATCAAGAAGAAGAAAAAACGCAGCCAAGAGGGTTGTTAAGAAAAGTCAGAAAACCGTGCGGAGAATCACGATAAGAGAAGTCGGTCGGTTCTCAAATTCCAGGTTCTACGTTCTATTTTTCTGGAATTTATATAAGGTTTAGAAATTGGTTTTGATTCCACGTTAGAAAGTTAGTGTGAATTTTTGGAATCATAGACTTCGGTTTTAGGAGAAAACCAAAGTTTAGAAAGTGAAAATTGTTGGAAAAGAAATTATGGCGGATTCAGGAGGAGCCTCTCCGTCAAACGCGGTAGTAATTAGAGAGGGTAGTTCGTTCTCCCAGTTTCAGTGTCCTATTTTAAAGTCTACAAATTATACGGTATGGGCAATCCGTATAAAAACCATTTTGAGGGCAAACGGATTATGGGAAATGATAGAACCAAAAGAAAATACGCAAGCGGATGAAAAGAAGGATATGATGGCGACCGCTTATTTATTTCAAGTACTACCGGAAGATATGATAATACAAGTTGCAAGTTGCAAGAGTGCAAAAGAAATTTGGGATGCATTAAAGACTAGACACGTCGGTGCAGATCGAGTGCAGAAGGCACGTCTTCAAACGCTCAAAACAGAGTTTGAGATGTTAAAGATGAAGGAGGAAGACACTATCGATTCGTTCACTGCAAGACTAAATAGCATTGTCACGAGGGCAAGTGGTCTTGGATCAACTTTTGATCAACCAACTTTAGTACGGAAACTTTTGAGTTCTGTACCGAAAAGGTTCGTTCAAATTGTTGCAACCATTGAACAATTCGCTGATTTAGAAACAACAACGCTAGACGAGACAATTGGAAGATTGAAAGCCTATGAAGAAAGGACCGGTTTGGTGGATGAAAACCCGGTATATAATCAAGAGAGACTTATGTATACGCGACGCGACAAGAACTATGGTCGTGGAAGGCGTTTTGGGAAGAATGGACAAGGATGGTTCAGTTCATCACAAGGCAAGTGGCGTGATGGAAAGTTCAAACAACAAGAAGAAGAAGATGATGAAGATTCATCACATGATGCTTACAAGAGTAGAAGCAACCAAAGGAAGTTCGGGAAGGATTTAAGCAAGATTAAATGCTACAATTGCCAAAAGTTTGGTCATTATGCCTCAGATTGTCCTGAGTCAAACCAAAGAGAAGAAGAAACAAATCTAGTACAGGAAGACGAGGAACCAACTCTACTAATGGCAATCAAAGAAGACTGCAACGATCTACTACAACATGCTCATGATAAAAATGGAGAAGTGCAGGATGGCAAGCAAGACATGGAGAAAGATCAAGGTGCAACTTATGGATGTTCGAGATTAGGGGGGTGAATGAAAACATAATCTCTTCACATCCTATATAAGTATTAGGGTTTATTATGTAATTAGTTAATAGTTAGATAGATAGTTAGAAATATTATTAAGTGGCGGTTATGAAGTTGAAGGACCAAAGTTGACAAGATGGAAGTTAGAAACTTCCCTCAATAACCGAATAGGTGTGTCTCTACACACACACCCATTCCAATCGGCATCAAGGCAAGAACAAAGGGACGCGACTGTTGATCATGCGGACGACATCAACACACCTCTTCAAGATTCAATCTCAACCACACATCCAAGAGACACGACCTTTCACGAAGAGACGCGTCTATTCACTCGTACCCATAGGAAACTATAAATAGGGATAGATTGATTTCATTTGTAACTTACATTCACAAACACTCTCACATTCATTCACTTGTACATATTCACGATTTGTATTTATTCAATCAAGGTTAGTTTGTGTTTATTTCGTTCATTGTGATATTCATTGTTCGTTAAGAAGATTCTGGGCAACAAACAGCATCGTTGATCCGCTGTATATACCGAAAATTGCGCGCCTCCCGGTAGAGGTATTGTCTGGTTTTACATAAGACGTAGGTCCTGAAAATGAAGCGTTACAGGCAACATTGAGAGGAGGACCACAAAGGAAAACATTGTTGAAGAATGCAGATTCCGAAAAACTAGAAAGCGAAGGTGGAATCGGACCAACTAGTTTATTATACGAAACATTGAACATGGTTAAATCTTGTGCATTTTTCATGTCTGGGAGGTAGCCCGAAAAGTTGTTGTTTGCTAGGCGAAGTGCGATAAGGTAGGGGAGATAGGAGAAAGAGGAAGGGATGTTGCCGGAAAAGCTGTTGCTATTTAATAAAAGTCTGGTAAGGTATTTGAGATTGGAGAAATCAGAAGGGATGGGGCCGGAGAGGTTGTTAACTCGCAGGGAGAGCACACGGAGGCTGGTTAACATTCCGATTGAGTTGGGTGGTATATTTCCGGTGAGATTCCTTCCGGGTAAGCGGAGGTAGAGGACGGTGATGCCATCGGGGCCGCAACTAATGCCTTTCCAAAAGCAATGGGATTGGGACTCGCTCCAGTTTAATGTTGCGGGGGGATTTGTAGGTCCCTTTTCTCGGAGGATCGAGAACAAACCTAAACCTTGTTATACAAACTCACTAGCGAGTGCGGAATCCAAGCTAGCGAGCAAACCGGGATGATGCAAGAACAAACACAAGAACACACAAGACTCAACGATTAACACCACTTGTATTAATGCGTAGAAAGTTTCCGGTTACAAGCACAATGTTTACAATCAGTTTGCAAACTCTCAAAGTGTGTGTGTGTGTGTTTCGGACAGAATGCTCTCAACTCTCTTTCTGTCTGTCTGTGTGCATCTGTTGAAACCAACACACTGCATGGGTATTTATACCCATACACAGCAGGTCTGGTCGAAGGATCCGATAGATGATCCGAAGGATCATCTATCGATGACAACATGTTCAAATGATCAGCAATGACCTCGAAGGATGATCCTTCGAGGTCCAACAATTCGAAGCATATCTTTCGAGTACCTCGAAGGATCAACAGTATCCTTCGAGGCTATCCTTCGATTCAGACTAGCATATTACAAACAGATTGACCAAGTCAAACTAGGAGGATAGTTGACTTGGTCAACTTACAGACTAACTTTGGACATCGTTTATATACAGACCGAATACAGACAAAGTACAGACACAAGTGCACCAACAAACTCCCCCTTGGCTGTAGCTTTGTCTTTATCTTCCATAGTTGTAGACACGTCTCGAACTTCGACGGTCTTTGGTCTTCGAGTTACCAAAACTCTGATGTCCTTTCAAGTCTTTCAAGTCTTCAATGTCGGAGGATCTTCAAAGTCTTCACGTCTTGAAGGCAAAGAGTGTATCAACAAACTACCCGAATCATGTAGAAAGTGTGTTGACAAACTCCCCCTTAACATAAGTTCCCCTTTGAGTTATGCTCGTGAATGACTTGATCTTTATGAAGTGAGATCCTTGTGGTGTTGATGATGGCCAGCGGCAACTCGATCATCTTCATCTTTTGAGTGCCTTCTCGTCGTGTCTTCATTCCAAAGCTTGTCATCGACCATGTTCTCCTAGCCTTTAGAATCTGCACATGCATGAAATCTAAACGCGTAATGAGAACAACTGCTTGGAATAGTTAGTCATAAACAAGTGACACACTCATGACCATTATCACAATCAAACACCGTCCGACAGTTTGAAAGTTTAATAAATTTCTCGATTTTAGTCTTTAACTTTCAAAAACATGCAAATTTCGACCGTTTATGAAGATTTAGTCAATTCGGTTTTCGTTCAGGTTTCAGGTAACGAAGACTCGAGCTCCAACATCGTACGATCGAAAATAAAGTAGAAAGAAAATCTTTTTGGCTTTTATAAAGTTTATATTAAAACACACTTAAAATCTTTTTGGTATTTTTGAAATTAAAAGACAACAATTTAAAATCCTTTGAGTGTTATCAAACGACATCACCGCTAATGTCGTGCTGATATGCACCAAACGACGAAACTGTTTAAAAGAAAAACAATAAAAGTTAAGCAGTAAATAAATATATACAGACAATCTTTTTGCGAGTTTCGAGGGTAAGAGAATCATATCAGTGTACGGTCATGCCAAAACACTCTTGTTGTTCAGTTAGTTAACATTAAGATAAGCATCCTATAACAATTATCGGTATTGTTGTCCACTTAAGCTCAACTTATCAGATGTAATCATGGCGAGGGGATACGTTAAGGTATGATTTATACTTACCGACCGGTGTTCATCCACATCACGACACATTCCCGTATCAAGGTATGCACGAGAGTTCATCTTACCGGTGAGTATACCGATTATCATCTGTTTGACCGTATAAAATGTGAGATACTCACTTATTTTGATTTGAAAACAAGCCCTATGTGATATAATCACTTATTGATGAGGAACTTGATTTTCGTATGCATGAGGGCACAGGTGCAAGTCCGTGAACAGGTCAGTACTTCCGTACAGCAGAGAGACGAACTTGACACCCGGATAAATGTGATATTTTTATCACTTATTTGATTTGGACATGTGATTGTTTATCACTTATTGAGGTCGTATGCAATATGTACACGTATGTATAGTATCATGGAAGATCTAGACTTGCGTCCCCGTTATTTTTCGGTAAAAGATACAACCATGATACTCAGATGATAAGCAGCATAAAGACCGAATATCTCAGAACCTCGGCAATCTATCAAACGAAATTTCGGTACTAAGACCATATGCCAATGAATGGTTCCCACCTGGTCTTCAGTCGATTAAGATTTATATCACCCTGCACACTTTAAAATGATTGTGAGCCTACCGATACATCTTATATAGAGCTGCTTATCGTTTTTCATTTAAGGTTTAAAGAGGTTTGGATAGACCACTGATGTACTATCATTTTCTCTTTTGCTCGCCAGGAAACTCATTTTTGTTTTTCTATTGTTTTTGTGTTTTTGAAATTTTTCGATGTTTTTGGATTTTCCGATTTTTGGATTTACTCCCCCTAAAATCAATAAACTAAGATAAATTTAAAAACACACAAAGATATTTACAAAAATGATTTTCCGATGTTGGTTTACTCTTGCTTGACCTTAATGCCGTTTACCAATAATAAGAAGTCAAATCTAGATTTGTCAAAAGCTTTGGTAAATAAGTCGGCACGTTGGTCATCGGTGTGGACCTTAACAACATCGATTAGCCTTTTCTCAAAGCAATCACGTATGAAGTGATATTTGATTTCGATGTGTTTGGTCTTTGAATGCTGCACAGGATTTTTAGTGATATCTAAAGCAGCAGAATTATCAACGTAAATAGGAGTAGTTAGGAATTCAAAACCGTAGTCCCGCAATTGTTGTTGGATCCAAAGAACTTGTGAGCAACAACTTGAGGTAGCAATGTATTCAGCTTCGCATGTTGATGTAGCGACACACGTCTGCTTCTTGCACTGCCATGTGACTAGGCGATTTCCTAAAAACTGACATCCAACCGTTGTGGATTTGCCGTCGATTTTGCATCCGCCAAAATCAGAATCACTGAATGCGACCAAGTCAAAGTTATTATCCCTAGGATACCACAGACCGGTGTCGGGGTAAGCCTTCAAATAACGAAAAATCCTTTTTACAGCTGCAAGATGAGAGGCCTTCGGGTTGACTTGATATCTGGCGAGTAGGCACGTTGGGTACATTATGTCTGGCCTTGATGCTGTGAGGTACATAAGGGATCCGATCATCGCGCGATAGTATGAAGGGCTAACAGGTTCACCCTTCAAGTCAGGAGTTATTCCGTGATTAGTTGGCAATGGGGTACCAATGGGCGTTGCATCGGACATCTGGAACCGGCTCAAGATGTCTCCAACATATTTAGTCTGATGGATAAATATCCCAGACTCCGTTTGTTGCACTTGTAGGCCCAAAAAGAAATTCATTTCCCCCATAGCACTCATCTCGAACTTGTCCTGCATGATGCGCTCGAAATTCCTACACAAAACATCATTAGTAGAACCAAAAATAATAATATCAACATATACCTGTACCAGAAGAAGATCTCCATCTTGTTCTTTGATGAAGAGAGTACAATCGATAAGACCTCTTCGAAAACCGTTCTCCAGCAGATATGTAGATAAGGTTGCATACCAAGCTCGTGGCGCTTGATGAAGACCATAGAGAGCTTTGTTGAGCAACCAAACCCGATCGGGATGAACAGGATCTTCAAAACCTGGAGGCTGTTCGACATATACCTCTTCTTCAACCACACCATGTAGAAATGCACTTTTGACGTCCATCTGGTAAACCTTGATCCTTTGAATGAGGCATAAGCCAGAAAGATCCGAATAGCTTCCAGACGTGCAACTGGTGCATAGACTTCGTTGTAGTCGATCCCCTCTATCTGACGAAAACCTTGAACGACTAAACGAGCTTTGTTTCGAATAACCACTCCACGGTCGTCTTTCTTGCATTTGAAGACCCATCGAGTGCCAATCTTCTTGTAGTTCTCAGGTTTTTCAACAAGCTTCCAAACACCCAGCTTGTGAAATTGCTGTAATTCTTCCTACATGGCTTCAACCCAAGCACTGTCTTTCAATGCTTCTTTCCACGACTTTGGTTCTTCTTGTGACACGTAACACGCGAAGGACCAGTCATTCTGTTGGCCAGATTCTCTTATAGCTGAATACAAACCAGCATTCCGGTTGTTTCTCAGCTGATTACGCGTCTGCACACCGCGATGGACATCTCCTATGATATTCTGCTGGGGATGGGTATCGTGAATCCTCATTTCAGGATTATCTGGCACACGAGCATTGATACCCAAATTGGTAAGATTAAGATCAACAACCAACTCCACACCAGGAATGTGGTTAGAGGTGGATGCATTCCCTTCAGCAGTGTCTACATTCTGCGTATGAGGTGTATCTACAGAAGCACCTTGAACAGGAGCAGCTGGAGCTGAAGATCCTTCGGCTGCATCATGATATTCATCATCTTCAGAAGAGTCATTATAATCAGCAGCATCTTCATAAACCTCATTTTGAACCATATTGTTGACTGACGAAGAAGCTTGAGGGTCAACAACAATAGGTCTAACCAATGGCGAGACAGCAGCGTTGTCACTTTCCAACAACATTCGAGCCGCTGCTGATTCTTCATCAAAGGTTGGCAGATTGAAGGAGTCAAATAGCCCATCATAATCGAACATCCACGGATCACCCGGAGCCCTAACAGGACTCGTGTACCGTTGAACCCTAACTTCGCTCCATAGCTCAATCTTTTTGGTAGCTAGATTCCAAACACGAAAATTCGGAGTAGCATATCCAAGGAAGAAACCCTCGATAGCTCTTGCACCAAACTTTCCATCCGGCTCAATCATAGTACATGGAGCACCAAACGGTTCAAGGTAAGAAAGATCTGGTTTCCTTTTCTGAAGGAGTTCGAAGCAAGTCTTGCCATGTCTCTTTACTGTAAGAACTCTGTTCAACGTGTAGCATGCAGCCGATACAGCCTCCCCCCAGAATTGAATAGGGAGTTCCGACTCTACTAACATTGTTCTTGCAGTTTCTATAATCGTCCGATTCTTCCTCTCAGCGACACCATTTTGTTGTGGAGTATAACGAGAACTGTACTCATGAAGAATGCCTTTAGAAGTACAAAACTCATCCATAAC
Organism: Helianthus annuus; assembly: GCF_002127325.2. Taxonomy (NCBI): domain Eukaryota; kingdom Viridiplantae; phylum Streptophyta; class Magnoliopsida; order Asterales; family Asteraceae; genus Helianthus; species Helianthus annuus. The sequence goes on along the minus strand of NC_035442.2, from coordinate 177,620,030 downwards.
TTGATTCTTGAATTCAGTTCCATTGTCGCTTCGGATCCTTTTCACTTTCAACGTATAGAGATTCTCCAACATTGTAAGAAGATCCTTGAGGATGCCAGGAGTTTCACTCTTGTGTGCCATGAAGGATACCCAAGAAAATCTAGAGTAGTCATCAGTAACTACTAAACAATAAGCATCACCAAACGTTGTCTTGTGCTTCATAGGTCCAAAAAGGTCCATATGAAGACGTTCGAGAGGCATGCTGACAGTGTTGATTTTCTTCAAAGGGTGAGACTTCTTTGTTTGCTTCCCCTTTTGGCACGAGACACAGATATCTTGCAAATGAAAACTTCTTACAGGCACACCATTCACAAGAATATTTTTCACCAAATGGTTCATCTTTCTCAAGTGAAGGTGTCCCATTCTTCTGTGCCAAGATATAGACTCCTTTTCTGTGGCTTTTGAGACAAAACAAGTAACTTGTGCAGATGTTGTAATCGCCTGGCTCATGTCGAGAATATAAAGATCATTAACTCTCGGAGCCGATAAGAGAATCCATTCTTGTGGAATTTTGAATCCAGGTTTCAGCACATAGCAGCCAGCGTCATCAAAAATCACTGAGAACTTTTTATCGCAGATTTGCGACACACTCAGAAGATTGTGATCAATTTGCTTCACATAATTGATCTTATCAAAGCACACGATACCATTGGAGATACTTCCTTCTCTAGTGATGTACCCACCTTTATCACCCGCAAAGGCAACATACCCTCCTCTAATATTTCTCACGTCATACAGGAGCCGTAAGTCGCCAGTCATGTGCTTGGATGCTCCACTATCAACAATCCAATGACTATTAATAGTTCCTCCTAGAACATCCTGCACATGTCAATTAAACACATCAGTTGAGAATGGGGACCCAAGCCTTAGTGGTCTTGGGTCGTCCCTTGGCATCACGAAACGTGAGCTCGATCTCTTGATGATTTTTAAGAACAACTGCTCCCCCTGAATTGTCACCCGACTTAGGTAACCATGTTTGTCTGTGCCTACCAGTTTTTGAAGATTCTGGTTTTACAGGTTGTGACACACTTGGTTCCTTTTGCACTGTTTTAACTTCAGATTTTAAAGCTTTTTCAACAGTTTTCATGTTCTTACGTCGTTGTTTAGTTTCTTGTTCTTTTACAGTTCGTTTATCATGTTTAGGTGAAACTGATTGACGTTGAGGGTGAACTGATTCAGGTGGAGCTTTTTCAACCAATTTCTTCTTTGGAGCATTTGGGCAGTTTCTGATAATGTGCCCAATTTCTCCACATTTGAAACAAGTTCTCCTTTCAACAGACTTAGGAGAACTTGATCGACTACCAGATGTTGAACCTGTAGAACCTGAGGTACTTGCTCTTTCATCACACCCGTTTGTGTATTGAGTGTAATTGTTATCACTGTTACGTTTTAAAATCTTGACTTGTTGTACAAAATCAGTGTTTGATTTGTTTTCAAAAGTCTCAATTTTATCTGTACCTCTTGATGCTACAAATTTAACATCTTTTCCTTTCTTTGTGTAACGAGCTCCTTTTGATTCAACCTTAGTCTTTGGCTTTGGAGCTCGTTGTTGTTGTTTACCCTTAGAAGCAGTCGGTTGTTGAGTGGTTGGAGATTTTTGATTACCAAACTGTTTTCTAATCTCAGCCTTAGGAATTGGATCACATTGTGTTACCACAATTACCGGAAGTGTTTTTCCCAAAAATTTGTTTGTATTGTCTTCAAAGACTTTGTCAATCAAAGATTTATTTACATTTTTAATTGGAAAAACATGATCTGAGTAGATTTTATTATCTCCAACCAAAGTGTACAACACATTACTGCTTTTAACAGTAGACACACTTGTCTTATCAACCTTGACAGGATCAATCACTTGCTTCTTAACAGATGGAGTCTCAGGAGTATCAGGATCACAAAGGATGTGATTCTCTCATGGAATATCTACTCCTTTCATCTTGCTAAGTGATTTATCCTGATCACTTACAGCCACTTCTGATTCATCATCCGATGTCTCATAGTCCTCGATAATTGGAGGACTTTGCTTCATGGATGATGAAGTTTCTTGTTCCTTAGAGGCTGTGTTTGAAGAATTGTCCGGTTTGAACCCAAGGCCAGTAGCAAACTCCTCAACATCAAGAGGCACACTGGGTTCATACCGAGGCATTTCTTCCTCGTCAGGCATCTTGGTATAGTTGCTCATCAAAGGGGGTGGACATTTGTTATACCCTATGCCTTTCTGATTTCCCTTTAGTTGTTGAACATCGATGATGTGATCAAGCACAAATTGGGAGTTAGAATAACTATCCAATTTCTGTTTGATCGCATCATGTTCGCATTGGGCAATGGCTAATTGCTTTTTAGTTTCTTCCACAATGTTAATATACTCATTTATACTCACTTGTTTGTGGTAAACTACTTTGTTAACCTCGGACACATTTTTCTTTAAAGTTTCTATTACAGATTTAAATTCTTTTTCATTCCGGGTTAAAGCCATGTTTGCCTCTTTGCATTTCGACAGTTCAATAACCAAATTCTGGTTATGACTATGAAGCTTTTCTGATTCAAGCTTCATCTCTGCACATGAATTACAAATACTAGGAGCAGGAGGTTCAGAAGTTACCTGACTAGTAGAGGCTGAGCCGTTTGCCATGAAGGCAGTTTGAAGAGAAAAAGCTCCATCTTCAGAAAATAGCTTCTCCATTTCCTTTGATGCAGTAGCAGCCTTCCTAATCAGAATTGATTTCTGACATTTAAGCTCATCAGCTTCATTCAGTAGCTCCTGAATATCATCGTCTCCTTCTTCCTTCTCATCAGGCTCTGAGTGATTATCCCCAGAAACAGAGCCTTCTTCATCCGAACTCCCAGAATAACCAGAACTGTCATCGCTTCCAGAAGATTCTTCTTTATGAACATGCTCGATGACTTTAGCATACAGGGCAGTTCCACTTCCTTGATCACCTTCACCAAACTGAACTGACCAGTCACATCCTTCATCAGCTTGAACAGCCAAAGCCCGATTGTGATTTGCAGTTCCATGCTGTCCCTGATTGTTGTTCACTGCCACCATTCTCCGTTCACGGTTTTCTTGTTGGGCATTCACATTCGTCTGGTTTCTGAAAGGGTTGTGATTGCCGTGTTTTGTTGGTCGAGTGCACTCACGTTTAAAGTGCCCTTTCTCGCCACAATTAAAGCACGTGACAGCATTAATATCAAACCCATACTTCGTGTTTTTCTTTCCTTCCAACGAAGTTCTTCCAGTTCGTGCCATGAAATCTTTTGCCCTTCTAACCGCACTAGCAAAAGCCCATTTAATATCCATCAACTCCATTTCTTCCTTGTCGATCTGATCATAATCTTCATTGGTCATGTTGATGTTTCCAAGCTGACCTGCTACCAAACCACAGTATGCACTGACCATGGTGTTGATAATCTCCATATGTTCCTTAGCAACTTCAATACTAAGGTGTGAAAGATTTGAGTTGTCGACTCGAATTGTGTGATGACTTTGGGGTTGAGGTTGAGGATTGCTTGTATAGTGAGCTTGCTGTTGTTGTTGTTGAGGTTGTGGTTGTGGCTGTGTTGGAACATGAATGTAAGACCTCGGATCGAATTGAGGTTGTGGTGGAGCAGCTGTTGACTGAGGAAACGGAAAGGAACTTGAACTTGTATTCGACACAAATGCAGTCTGCAGCTTAGGTTGCTGTTGCTGAGCTGCAGCGGATCTTGCCAAAGCATCGAATCCTGGAAGATACATTTCTGTATTCTGAGGAGCTGGAGCACGCCTTGCTTTTCTAATTTCTTCATCATTTTTATGTTCCAGCTTTTGAATGAACTCATAGATGTTGACTTGATCAAGAGTTCCAGTGTGCTTCAACAGTTCAATGAAAGAGCTCCACTTTGGAGGTAAGGCGTCAGCAAATCTACTCACCATGTCTTGTTGAGTAGAGACAACTCCATAAGCACACATCTCACTAATCAAATGATAGAAACGTGTGATCATATCATTCAGAGTCTCGTTTTCCAAAAACTGAAAGGATTCAAACTCTTTCTTCAACAAATCATGCCGAGATTTTCGAGCAGCTGCATTGCCTTCTCCTCTAGCAACCAAGGCATCCCACAATGCTTTCGTGGACTTGCAATATGAGAACTGATGGTAGATGTCTTTGTTGAGTGCTTGAGTAAGTGTGGCAAAGGCCTTTTTCTCCAATTCATAAGCCTTCTTGTCATTTTCAAGCATATTGGCATAACCCTCTGAAGTTGACGCTGCAGTTTCAAGATTAGTATTGAACGCATTGATGAAACACGTCCAAAGATCAGTGCTTTGCCCTTGAACATATGTGTGAAAACGGTTTTTCCATGATGGAAAATCGTTCATATGGTTCAACTTAGGTGGACGATTGTTGCTGCCAGTTTCACTCTCACTAATCAGAAGGTTCTGAAGACTTTGACTTTGATTGGATACCAAAGCCCATTGACTTGGACTGATTGACGGCTGTGGAATCATACTCTTTGCCCAGTCTGCAGCAGTGACTAACTCTTGATTGGTTCGTGAGTCCAAACTCCAATCCCATGGACTTGTACAACTCATTTTGATCAAATATTAGTTGAGATCCTTCACAAACACAAACTGTTAAGTTTAAACAGACAAGAATTGAAAGATAAAAACCTGTTCGAAAGATCAATACTTGTTCGAATGATCAACAAGGTTCGAAAGATCCTTGTTGAGTTTCGAACAAAGACTTCGAAGGATTGACTTCGAAAGATTGACTATACGAAGGATCCTTATCTTTCGAAAGATGATTTCGAAAGATTCTCCTTATGGAAAGATTCAACAATGAAAGATCCTTATCTTTCGTACACAGATCTCGAAAGATGACACTTGTTCGAAAGATCAACAGTGTTCGAAGGATCACTGTTGATGGCTCGAACACTAACCTCGAAAGATAACCTTGAAAGATTCACCCAACACGAAGGATCCTTATCTTTCGTAATGAACAGTGACTCGAAGGATGTATCTATCGAAAAGATTCCTTGACTCGAAGGATAACACACTGACTTCGAAAGATGTTCGAAGGATGGTTATCTTTCGAATCTCCTTGATCGAAGGATGATCCTTCGAGCTCGAAAGTTATCTTTCGACGGTCTGACACACTGACAAAAGTACGACAGGTTGGTGAAAAGTTGATGTGGTTGGTGAGCCAACTTTCGGCAGAAAGGTATGTGCAGACACGACTTTTCACCAACTTTTTGACTTTCAAAAAGTTTTCCCAAAATGGCAACCTTATCAACAAGATCTGGTCACCGGAAACACACCGGAGATATGGCCGGAAAAATCAAAGTCACTTAAAAACAAGTTTTCAAGTTACCCAACCCAGCCTTGAACACTCCCGAAGGTTTAGAAACCGTTTTTCAGTTTAAACAAGCAAGAAAACCACCAAAAACGGGTGCTAAACCAAGTGTTCAAACACACCAAAGATCTTGAACAACCCGGTTTTAAACAAGGTAGAGAGCCAAGCTCTGATACCACTTGTAGGTCCCTTTTCTCGGAGGATCGAGAACAAACCTAAACCTTGTTATACAAACTCACTAGCGAGTGCGGAATCCAAGCTAGCGAGCAAACCGGGATGATGCAAGAACAAACACAAGAACACACAAGACTCAACGATTAACACCACTTGTATTAATGCGTAGAAAGTTTCCGGTTACAAGCACAATGTTTACAATCAGTTTGCAAACTCTCAAAGTGTGTGTGTGTGTGTTTCGGACAGAATGCTCTCAACTCTCTTTCTGTCTGTCTGTGTGCATCTGTTGAAACCAACACACTGCATGGGTATTTATACCCATACACAGCAGGTCTGGTCGAAGGATCCGATAGATGATCCGAAGGATCATCGATCCGATAGATGATCCGAAGGATCATCTATCGATGACAACATGTTCGAATGATCAGCAATGACCTCGAAGGATGATCCTTCGAGGTCCAACAATTCGAAGCATATCTTTCGAGTACCTCGAAGGATCAACAGTATCCTTCGAGGCTATCCTTCGATTCAGACTAGCATATTACAAACAGATTGACCAAGTCAAACTAGGAGGATAGTTGACTTGGTCAACTTACAGACTAACTTTGGACATCGTTTATATACAGACCGAATACAGACAAAGTACAGACACAAGTGCACCAATAGGATTAACGTTGTTAATGAAGGTTCGGAGGGCTGACTCCTGGGTATAATACCGCGGAGCCGATTCAGCTCCGGTGGGGTGGATAAAATTAAAAAGTGACAACACAAAAAATACTAAAGCAGACATCACAAGTAGTGTGTTACAGGGAGGGAGGAGTGGTGGAATATTTATAAGTAAAAACGGAATGTGGTACTTGATAGCACAGCCAACTGAAAGATGTAGTGTTTTCTAGCAGAACTAGACTTTCACTTGGTTAGTTGTTACATACTAAACAAGAGAGAATTCAACCTAAAAGACCAGTGTAATGTCTAAGAGAGCTCATTTGATGTATAAACCCCACATTGATTGCTAATACAATCGATGTGGAAAAGGGATAAATCTGGCCTACCTTGAAATGGTTTCGATCCATAACATTAGCTAATCTTTTAAAAGATTTTTGGTACCTCAAAAGAGTATACTGGAAGCAAAGTCACAAAGTTTTAATGTAGTAATTATTAATAGATCAAATATAAAACCCAAAATGTAACACCCATGTCCCAACGTGAAACATGAGGTCACATCAAATCAAATGATAACAGAATACTCTAGATTCAAAAGAAATAATTAAAATTACCAAAATGGGAAACTATTGTAATCATTAGCATACAAAGTCCAGATCAACATAGGTATCTAATGTCCAAGTGTGGAGCAGCAAGACATCTTACATTTGAAGGTCTAAGATCGCGTAACAAAAGAGACCTCACTAAATGGCTTTAACTTGGGCTATGGGGGTCCGTTTTGGACGTGCGACCAGGCGAATCGAACGTGAGAACGAGCTCCATATTGCTGCAAATGCCAACGGCGGTTTGGGTCATTGTCCGGGCCAAAAAAAAAAAATGATTGTTTCTATTAGTTATTTACGTTTTTATGTTTTTTGAAGTGTTTTAGGCATTTTGTTTTTGGGCTTGTGTTTGGCCCATTGTCTTTTTTAGGCCCATTTCAAATTTTTGTCTCTATTTATATGCTTCCCTTGTACTTTCAAAGATCAGACTTCAATTTCGAATTAACTCAATTTTCACTTTAAATTATGTGCCCTTTGGGTTGAATTTTGGGGGTTTGGGGAAGACAACACGGGTATTCGTAGAATCAACGTGCTTTGATCTTCGTTATCGTATCTCGCGCTACATCAGTATCTCTATAAACTACAAGAGCTTCAAGAGGTACCCATGTTAACATCATTCGCCATGTTAACATCATTCGATGTAGATTGCCATTGCCTTTGTTTGATGTTTTAATATATGTTTGTTGTGACCAAGAAATTGACCCTTTACTACTACACATAAAACTCTCATCCACTATTAACGCTAAGATCTCAAACCTTTAACCTCAATTATTCAATTTACATGCAACTTGTTGCCGGTCACATTTAGATCCAAAAATTGTAACCCCGAAGATTTGGATTAGATATGTTAACCACTTCAGATTAAAATCCTGCAATTCCAAAGAGTTAGATCAGATCTGTTAACTCATGAGGGTTTTAGGGGGTTTTGGTGACTTGTAAGAAAATGGGGTTTTTGCTAACTTGTTATATATTGGAGTTTTAGATGTGCTCGAGAAGTTGTTGTCGTATCTGGAGTACCGGGAGTAGATTAGGATTAATTTTGTTACTGATTCAGAAGCTCACAGTTGATTGGCTGTTGATTGCATTATAGGGAGGTGGGGCAACATGTTGTTTCCCTCTTTGCCCATTAGTTTTTCTCAGTTACTTTCCTAGTTTAGCTCGAGTTTCCCTTAAACTTTATTGTGGTTTTGAATCGTTGATGCCTGGTGGTTTTGAATTGTTGATGCTCGGGCCTGGGGTGGGGGTTTTGCCTAGGGCTTTGACGGTTTATGGGGCTCCATCCGAGGAAAGGTGTTGGATCCTCGAATAGCGTCTGGTTGTGTCCTTTTAGAGGGTTCCATTGTTGTCCTGATGGACAGGCATGGGCCAAAGAGTTCTTGAGGTTGTTGGCCCATATCAAGCAGCTTCATTTGTCTTCAAAGGAGAAGAAGTGGGCTATGCGGGATGCGATATCCACGGATTGGGGTTTGTTTGTTTCAGTTGGCTAGGCTTTTAAGGTCTCAGGCCAATCGTTGTGTGGGGAGTGTATGTGTTTACATGCTCTGAGTTTAGGGTTACACCATGCTGATTGGGTTGCCCAGTTCAAGTTGGTTGCGGGAAATGCCGGGGGGTTTGTTGTAGGGATTCTTTCACCACAAGTTGGAAAGGAGATTTTATCTTTGGGAGGTATGAGGTGGACGTGGTTTTGATTGCCCGTGTTTTCTCCTTTCTTATCAAACATGTTTAGAGCATCCCTCGTAGTTGTCGCATGGTCTTTTCCCAAGCCTTAACAGCCTCATAAAATTGTGTAACACCTCGTAAAATTGTGTAAGGTGGTGGCTATGTGTAACACCTCGTAAAATTGTGTCAAATTATACAATGAAACGTGTCCACTCTCAAATATGCCTACAAATTTGGACAAGAGGGACTAATTTTGCCAATACTGGAAAGTTTATATAAGAAGGGACTAATATGAGAATCTCAAAAAGTTTGAGTTTTGAAGGTCTTATACGGACCGCAAGGGTTTACCCTTTACGGTCCGTAAGCATTTGAAAATATTATTTATGGGCATCGTATATGGACCGCAAGACTTTTGTCTTTACGGTCCGTAAGCAAGTTCAAAATTGTATGCGCCTACAAGGCTTACGGACTGTAAGCCAGAAGGCCATACGATCCGCAAGCAACTGCCAGTGGCAGTTTTGTTTGGAGGTCAAGTTTCTCTGCAACTTTGCCACCTTTCTCGCACCATGCCATCTTCTATGCTCATAACACGTCCAATAACACCTGGAGTGATCCTACATCAGCTCCAACACCTGTCATGATCCTAATCCAGCCTCTTCTAGTATAAATAGACACCTTATGTGAACTCATTTCCTTGCACCTTTCTCATTCTCTTCTCACCTGCTTAAATTGGAGTTCCTGATCACAAAGGAAGCTCCCTCTGAGTTCTAAACGTTTCCTTAGACCACTTGTAAGTGTTCCATCCATGCTCTTTTCATTATATAGGCTTTTATAAGCCGAAAGTCAAACAAATTGACTTTTGCTTTGACTTTCGGTTTAGACCATTATGGTCCAGCAATTGTTTGAATTGAACATGGCTACGTGATCGTAATAAGGTAGGTGTTAATCGCTCATAAGGGCACCTTCTAGAAATCACGTTAAGTTGGTCAAATGACGGGTCAAAGTTTAGTTAAATAAAAACTCAAACGACAGATTTTCGAAAACTTTATAAAATGAACTTGTAAACGCTATAACTCATATTTTTAACACGAAATCAGTTGGTAACTAATATTAAAAAATGTATAAACATGTTTAGTCCGCCATTTCCAGTTTATGTGTCGGTACGCAACCGAAAGTCAAGTAGTTTGACTTCTAATTTGACTTTCGATTCTGATCCGATTTAGCAACTTTAGCTACTGATTAGTAGTTGCAATATGATCATATTATAGTGTAGAATAACCCTCTGTGGTTATACTACTTGATCATAATCAGGTTTTGAGTTTTTATACAAAATGCCCTTTTTTGTGCAAAACACGGTTTTAATCAATGATAAACATATGAAATGAATTATCATGTTTGGCAGAATGAACATGTTTATAACATATGTTTTACAAAAGTTCAGAATTATGCCACATTATGACAAAAATGGTCTTATGGTCATATAAGTTGATAACCTACTGATTTTACAACATAATTAAAGAATTTTGGCATATTGAACTTTTATTAAACCCGATTCATAACCTCATCCTTGTTTTAGCTTACGCTAGTTCCTTCCTCATGACTAGATGAATTCTATCGACGTTCCTCTCATCCTCAGTCGACAAGACTGTTAAGAAGTGGCAAATCTAGGAAATACTTATAGGGGCAACGTTTCAAAAATAAAAAGGGTAACAAAATCGAAAAAACATAAAATTTTTCCAAAATTTACATTATCGCCGGAGCTTTAAGGGGTAGCGGGACTACCCCTATTAACAAGCTAGATCCACCCCTCGATTTCAAATCCGTAAAAGTTAATTTTGTTATGCTTTTGTTCCTTTTTCTTTTGAGCTCATATATATACTAGTTTTGTTTAGCTTTTGTTGCGTTTGGTTTTGAGATCATATCCATTGTATTTCTCTTAAAGTCAGATTCCATTTGTTAATATTCAGATCTGTTCATAGTCAAACGAGCTCGATCAGATCTCGATCTCTTTAACATTGTGTAAAGAGTCGAGCTCGAGTGTGAATTAATAAGCTTGTTTCAAGCCTAACTTTAAAACTATAAGCCCGCATAACATGCCTGTGGACGTAGCGTATGCCACCTACATGTCTTTCGGTCAAAATCTCATTCTCAAACAATCGTTAATCATCTGCCTTCTTTCAGTACAATCCTCTATTATAAATAATACCCGTAGTATTACCATCAATCTACCAAATGAATTTACTTAACATAAACAAGTTTAATACATTTCTTCGATCATGTGATAATGGGTCACACGACTTGTGACTCCCTTAAACACGAAATATGGGTCACGCGTCTTATGACTCCAATTCCATCAATGTAACATAAACAAATCCTGAATCGCAAATAGTTTCTAATCATAAACATAACATGATACAAATAAATATACTCTCTTGTAAATTTAGACCTTACATTAGAAACACAGCACCATTATACATCCTTAGTCTCATACTCTCATATGAGACTATAAAATCTTTTTTCATCCATTTCCACCACACAGTATGTAATTTACCACCATCAATTATGAATATATCTAAATAACATATTTGATCAAAATCAAATATCACACATATGATGCATATATCTATTTATCTAATAAATGGGGATTAAGGCTGATGTCATAAGGTAGCCCTCCCCCAATCATAGGCAGGTATTTTAAAAAGGGTGATGTCAATTTTTGAAAAAATGATGTCATCTTTTTTTCTAAAACACATACATGACCACATACATGCACACATACATACATAAGTTAACCAATAAAACGATTTTATCTTAATTAAGAAAATAAAAAAATAATTAACTTAATTAAAATTTTTAGACAATAACCGAGAGTAATTAATATCTCTGCAACATCTTCATTGGGCCAAACCTTCTCCCCAATTAAACCCTGATTCTTTTGCACGCTGTTATCTCTCTCTGATTTCAAAACTGAAACCCACTGCCTTCTTTCTCTTTCATCGCAAGTTCTACACTCTTCTGTAAGTTAGGGTTTTCTGATCCTTCAATTTGTTCAACCATCACCAAATTTCTCAAATCAAACCTCTCTTCTTACATCTACTAAGCTTATAAGGTACGTTTGTTGATTTCAATTCACAGATTCACTTCAATTTACATGTTAAATCTTCTATTGGTCCACCTAAATTAGCTAATTTGAATCAGAAGTTCATGATGATGAAGATTATGATGATGAAAATGGAGAGGTATAATTGTCTGATGTCTCAATTAGATTCTGTTGTAGCTATGCTTTTGTTTGTGTCATTCTGATGTGTGTTTTATAAATGTCGAAAGTAATTTGGTTATAGGGAGATGTGAGGATCATTGATTTTAAATCTATATTCGGTGATGATTTAAGGTTGTCGGTTCTGCAATGGCTAGGACAATACTTCTATTGATTTCTGAGGATTGTAACGTGGATATCGCCGGTCTTCAGGTTACTCCATCTTGCCTTTCCTTTTCTATCAGTACTGATTTTTTGATGTTTTAGGGTTTATGTCTATATAGGTTTTATTTGTTTGTTTTAATCAGTTTATTGATTCTACTACTTCATGTGTTCTGTTTGCAGGTTGTTTGATCCTGAGAACTGTTTTAATTGCGATTTTTGTTGACTGAAGCCCTAATTTGTTCATGGGAGGAAGTAAGTGACGTTTTTCTGGTTAATAGGTTTCTGTTAGACTTGATTTGGTGTATTTTGATTGATTGAGATCAGATGATGGAAGATATAGTTTTCATGAATTTTTAGGTGAATTTGAAACTGAACATATGAAGAAATGTATGTTGTGATCCCCCGAATATGTCAGTTTTACATGTTTTTTGGATTTTGTGTTTGTGTTTGTTGGTTAAAGTGTCATTTTGTATTATCTGCATTAAAACAACTTATCTGTTTATCGTTTGGATGAAGAATCGTGCTTTATTTGGTTATTTTGGTTGATATAAGTTGTTTTTAATAAGTACTTTGAGATTTACAACTTACTAAACCCATAGTTCAAGATAACTTAGCCATAGTTGAAGCAGCTCCTCAGGTAAAGCTTTGATTTTTCTTCATTCCATATTAAATAGTATTACCAAATTTTGATTTTGGAAAACATTAAAAATTACACTTTAAAATAAACACTTCCTAGGATATCTATTTCTCTCGCCTTCTTCCATGCAATTTCATTTTTTGTTTTAATTTGCAGATCAGCTAGCATATCACAGGTCTTCTGATCCTGTTTCAGCAGATGTGTGATAAATTCTTCTGCTTTTTCTTTAAACTGTGATGTAGTAGAAGAGACAGCTTCATCCAAGAGTGTAATACTACTCCAGGTTTGCTTATAATATTTATCACTCAACATAGCAATTTTTTTATTTAGTTCTTCATCTTTTCTCTGTTCTTCGAGTGACCATCTTGAAAATTCAATTTTAAGATCGGCAGTTTCCGACCAGTGGTAGAAGCTTTTGCTTGCCATTTAGAAAGAGTGTGAGTGTTTTTTGATGGTTTGTTTTAGGATGAAAGGTTTTTTTAAAAATGAAGTGGTGATGTTTTCAAGTAAACTAATGATGATCCTTTATAGTGTTTAAAATGTTTGATAGGGTAATTGAAGAGTCGTCTGATATTTAATTTTACTTGCTTTCCCATAAAACTCATTTTTCAAAGGTTTTGCATTAAAATGTTTTATAGGGTAAATGAAGAGTCGTCCCCTATATACACGTTTTTCCCTCTTAAATCATTAAATTTACATGGTTTTTAAATATAAATTTTTATTTAATGGTTGCATTTAAATCTGACCTTTGGGCTTTTACATATTCTATATAATACCATTGCCAATTCAAATGTTGTTTCATCATACCCAGATTCATTCAGTGAAATAGAAGAGCAACTGTTATTGTTTTGCCTTAGTTCTTATAAATACATTAAAATAGAGTCATATACTTCTGCACAATCTGACGATTTCAAGCAACGCTTTATTAAACAAATCGAAGAGCAAGTTTTTGCTGATAGGTCTACTCTTCAAGAGTTGAAGAGGTGTTTTAACGGACTGCAACTTGGTCTGCTGACAAGAGACCAGGTTTCGAGAGACCTGAGGGCGATGCCGACTACTTCCGTCCGTGACCTGTGTATTGCCAGTAATATAGAGTGTGGAGATAGAGACCTGGAGTTCATGAGAAAGATCAATGACATACATCGAGAGGTCCAGTGCTCCATGGAGTTGAAGTTAAAGTTTCTTGATTTTTGCTATTAGAGTTTAAGTATCTGATTAGTTTTCTTTTTTATATGTAATTTATACTTTTTGAATACTTTATATATTTTAATCCTATTAATTATTGTTATCACAGTTTATTTTTACTTCTTTTTATGAGTTTGAAGATAAAGAGACAGTGTTTCATTGTCGATAAATTAGATATTATTTTTTCATTCCCTAATTATCCAAATCGATTAACATTTTCATGTGTTTCATCCAAATCTTTGATGGCTTCACTGCTCTAATCCAGGTATACAGATCATGCATGAAGATTTGTTCATTTATGTTTGATTTAACAGTGTAGTTTATGTTTTAGACTTTTATATTTAAGGATCATCTTCCTTCATTTCAATCAAACTGTTTAATCTTGATTTATTTTTCTCCATTAACAATTTTGGAAGGCAAACAGTTTCAACAAACCCGGGTAACTTTTTTCTCAATTTGGACTAATTTAAGATTGTTTGATTTGTGTATGTTTTACATAGATTTCACATGTTTTACCTTCAGATTCATTTTTTAAGACGGAGAAGACGTTTCCAACGATTTAGGTATGTCTCAGTATTCTTCTTCATATAAGGACATGATCTTTCATAATTTCTGATGAGGTATAACTTTGTTACCTACTTTTGGCTTATGATTAATGATGTTTAGCTCAGTAGAGATTCAATGGACAAGGGATATTTGCCTAATATGGTAGAATTCAAAAGATCATGGTTGTAAGGTAAGTTGTTTCTTGAATAATAGATGCCTTGGATATATGAAAGATTATATGGATTGGTTACGTTTTATGTTTTGTAGTTTAGTCTGCGAATTTGGTTGAATCATCGTTGCCATTGATACGGATTGACTGAGCAGATTCATGAAATTGAAGCATCTTTCTCCTACAGATCAGGGCGGTTACTCTCAATTCTCGATTGTTGTCTACTTAGAAAGATAAGGTACTTTTACCATCCCTGAAGATGTTCTTGGTCTGTTTGTCCTTAGTCGTGATTGGTAATTTCAAGAATTTTTAGTTTGATAAAGGTTTCATCTTTTTTGGTTTGTTTTGTTTGTGGTGATAATTTTTGTTTTGTTGTAGATGATGTTTATAGATTTAATGAAGGCAATCTAGGTGATGTTTATAGATTCAATGTTGTTTGTTTGTTTTTCATTCAGTTTACTTTTCTCTTAAACGTGTTTTGATGATAATAGCAATTTGCTGATTACGATGACTGTTACTTTGAGAAGTAAGAAACTGGTGTACACATGTGGGGGCTGCGGGTAAAACACTTCAAGGTTGGTAGCATATAACTAAGTATTTTTGTTTTGTTATTTTTTTGGAACACTTTGTTTGCTTTTATGTTTTAGATTTTAATGTGTTAATACAGCATAGAAGTGGAATAACAGTACAATTAACACCACATTACACAGACTGGACATATATTTTTCATGAAAAAACCGGTTAGTGCTTTCAGAAGTTAATACTCTGAATTATGTATTGCTATTAAGATGTTTGTAAATTGGTTCTTTGTTGTTAGCTGATGTTGAGATTCTTTAATCAGTGAAAATCTGGTGCCATATATATACAGGTGAAATCTCATGTTTTGTTTATTTTATATTTTATGTTTCCAGTCAAGTCAAGCTGAATGTAATTGATATGTTTAGGACCAATTTGCAGATGTGATAAGGGTTGAGTTTTTATTGCTAATTGCATTTTAAGGTAGAATTCAAAAGATCATGTTTTTAAGGCAACTATGTAAGTTGTTTCTTGAATAATAGATGCCTTGGATATATAAAACATTATATTAATTTGTTACGTTTTATGCTTTGTAGTTTAGTCTACCAATTTGGTTGAATCATCTTTCCCATTCATACGGAGTGACCGAGAAGATGTTAAGGTCTACAGATTAGGGTGGTTACTCTCAATTCTCGATTGTTGTTCACTCAGAAGTTAAGGTACTTTTACCATCCGTGAAGATGTTCTTCGTCTGTTTGTTGCTTCAAGCTGTCTCGATCTCTTTGGAGTTTGATAGGTGGCTTTGAGAGGTATGAAAAACAAAATTGTTAAATTTTGGCAAAATGTGCTTGAAAGATGATAACCTAATAGGTTATCATTCTACAACTTCGATAAATTCAGGGGTGTTTTTCAAATAATGCTTCCTAGATGTTTGAAGACCTACAAATGTCCAATGAAGCAGCACTGTGGACATTTGTCATGATTTTTCGATCTTCAAATTTCTAGGAACCATTATTGGAGAATACCCATGCATTTATCGGAGTTGTAGAATAAGATGCTGCACTGTTGGGTTATCATCTTTCAAACGCATTTTCCCTAAATTTATCGATTTTTTTTTATGCAGGGATATAATTTTTTTTTTTTTTGTATTTGAGTTGGCCGATGACCCATGTTCAAGGGTGCCTTATCTTTCAGAATATACGAAGATTGCCTCTTTGTTACCATAAGGTTAAATTTTAAATTAATATGGTCTCATTCTTTAATAAGCTTATAATTATACTTAAGAAAGTATGAACAACCAATACATAATCATTAATGCACCTAATGACAGCAAACCATAAACAAAGCAAGAAGATATGTTGCGAGGATACATCTGTTATCAACCTCAGGTATTGATTTTCCGTTGCTAATGTCGTGTCAATATAAATCTGATTCTTATGAGTAAAGTTATATTTTCCGTTTATATCTCAATTGAGCAAGAAGAGAGGAAGACACAAAGGATGTGAGCAAGAAGAGAGGAAGACACAAAGGATTTGTCAAACACAGTTCAGATGGTACAAGTTCAGGTAATAAGAAGAAACCCTCTGTTGAAGAAGCAACCAGTGATAGTGTTTTGGTGGAAAACATTGAGGGGTCAGTGACATTGTCGAGGGTTGTCAGGAAATGCTACGGGTCGGTGACGTGTTTTGGTGCAACCACGTAGCATTTCCTGACAACCCTCGACAATGTCACCAACCCCTCCATGTTTTCCACCAAAACACTATCCACTGGTTGCTTCTTCAATAGAGAGTTTCTTCTTATTACCTGAACCTGTATCATCTGAACTGTGTTTGACACATCCTTTGTGTCTTCCTCTCTTCTTGCTCACATGAACACGAAAGATGTTATATTGAACATGACTAATAACACATATCAGTGTTTATTTGTTTGTATGTTTTATTGTATGTAAGACTTTAAGCTGTGGACTAAAATTTTGTTTAAAGCATTATGTACTTTTCAAGTTTTGTTGGTTTATTATAGTGTTTTCGTTTCATTCATTATTATTTGTTGGTACAATATTAAATATATATTTTTTATTCATATTTTTTGGCAGGTAATAAATGAATCGCAACCGCAATCAATCTATTTATCTAATAAATGGGGATTAAAGCACTACGTAATTATGATTGTTTTCATTGAAAGATTGATATCATGGTCTAATTTCATTATCGATTAGCATACGCTGTTAGCAAATTTAAAATGTTCATCATATGACATTTCAGTTAGCAAATTTAAAATGTTCATCATATGACATTTCTTATTTTCTATCAATGAATGATTTTTAAAACATTATATACTTACGATTTATTTGATGTAAAATTTTATCTAATGGACTAAAACAATCCCGTGTGTTACACGGATCATAAGCTAGTACTTTTATATTTGGTTGTGTATCACTCACCTTCGCCCATAGGATCGATTAAGTCTTGAGTTCTCCCACTGACGTGTTGACTTCTTAAAGTCAACCTCATTTCATGTCAATAAACTAACTTTTGACATACACCACTATCTCAATCCATATTGATCACATTAACCTGTTAAACCTTCACTATATATACCTAGATTACACCCATACAATAGCTTAGATTCATATATCAACATAACCTCAACATCAAGATCTAATCCCATATCCTCACTACATAACCCAATGACCCATTTTGATGATGATTCCTACAAGACCCTGTTGTTTTAATTGGTTCGTTTGCGGGTCACTAGTCAGATTAGCGGATCACGGGTACGGGTTAAGGGTGTTGGTTAAAGATCATCTTACTTGGTCTTTGTTGACCGGAAGAGCAGGAGCTGGGCCTTTTGATAATAATGGATTCGTTGAGTTTTAACTGATTCATAAGGATTTTAAGTTGGTGAACTAAATATGCATGTGATGTAAAAGAAGAAGTCTATCCCGGTAGTTTAGGTCGGAGTTAATATTTTTATTGTTTTCTTTTGTTTTCACGTTGCATGTGTATGGTTATAAATAGCCATTTGCTTTATCAAATAATACACCCATATTTTCTTTCCACATAAGCTTTCACCTTCATTGTTAATATTTTCTCCCTTTGCAAGATTATATACATAACATATACGTGAGTTTGTGTATTGAGTGTGTGTTGCAAGGGGCCTGAACCAACAGACCCCTCTTTTAAGCTTCATGATAGCATATTAACACATCCATTTATGTATGCATCACTAAAAACAGATTTATCATAATTTAACCATCCATTTCAGGTTATGACGTAAACCTGTTTCATCACTAAAACCCTCATGCATCACCATTAACATCATTCATGGAGTTCTTGTAACTTATAACAATCATAATCTACTTAACCATATGATAACAACCACCCACACAAGAATCGATAAAAACAAGTCCCACATACCACGAGATTATAGAAATTCATCTTTCAAAAAAAAAAAGAATCTCAACGAATAACAACCATCTTTTGTTGGGTTTCAAGCTTCAATCACACACACAAACACACAAAGATAAACTCACTAATAGAGATTTGTTTTTACTGCTTAAAACCACAGTTTATTCATTCTCAAAGTTTGATATATACACAACTCATGCAAACGTAAATAAAGGAAATCCTAACCAATAATGACCACTTCTCTAGCAATTGACTCAACAAACAACCACTAACCTATATGTTCTATCTAAACCAATAAAAACATGTGACTAATTAACTAAACTTATGCAACCGATTTGACCCACCAAGCTCCATTACCGACCCGACCCGAACCGAAAACTTCAAGATTAACCCTACATCTTTTGTCTCTCGTTTAGATACACTCAAGAGTTTGAGTTCCAGGTTTAAACTTTACTTACCAGCTAATTTACAGTAAAGTTAACACGCTTAAATAAAATAAAAAATAAAAAACCCTTAACGGCTTAGCAAAAACACAAACACAAAGATTAACATTATAACATAATAAACCCAAAAAGAGGATGTTACATAAATACCAACCGGTTTCGAACTAACACAGTGAATTTTGTAACAGAACTAAAGTGAAGTAGAAGTGATAATGCGCCAAAACATTTGAAATATTAATAAGTTTTACTTAATTACTTACAACCCAAACAAGTGCAGGGTTTAGATTGCACCCTCTAGGCCTGGCCGACCAATGGTATCCTTTCACACCAGCTTTCCAACCTATAGACTGTTAGCAATAACCAACGACAATATAGTTAAGTTAGTCCCTTACCGCAATCATTTATCTTCAGTCCTGAAACTAAAACGAAGCACCTCATTATCCTTACCGCGTTCCTGTTACCTTCAGTCCAATCCCCCATAAGTATCATGTCCACGTTGTGCCTCAAACGTGACAGCAAAGGACCGTCATTTGGGGTTTTGATTCTGATGGACAAACGCTAGTATGAAGATAAACGCTTCATGCAAGTAGTCATCCAACACATGAAAGAATTGTCGGAAAGTAAACAATATGTCATAGTGTAGGGGCTAAATGTATAAAATGGTGTTCTATATAAACACCTTCTTCTGTAACCCTAATTTGAGTTCAATACATTTTCAATACAATTCAAACCCCAATCACAGTGTTTATTCTTTATACCAGACAACATGGTATCAGAGCGGGTTTCTGATTCTTGAAACCAATTTGCTCATCATCTACAATCGATCCTAACCAATTCAACCTTAAATCAGAGAACCCTGAAAATCAAAACACCTACCTCAATAACAGCCGACATCTATATCCTCTTCAATCCAGCAAATCAACCGGCGGCGCTGCCCTACTCCGACGCTGCTGCATAACCCTGTTGATGCATGTTTTGTGACTGTAACTTGTTCTTTTTAGCGTTGTATGTACGGTCTTTGATATTATCAAGTCTGTAATGTCTGTTAGTCGACCAAGTCGGATATCCTCCTATCTAACTTGGGTACGACAGTTGTCTCTTTTGGTATGTAATGTTTATGAATTGTGCATGTTGCATATTGGTAGTAGATTATGTTTTTGTGTTTTTACAAGTCTGCTAACAGTTTGCAGCCTATCTGTTTGTGCAGCCCTCGACGAAAGACCCTGTCTTTCGTCGTTCACATGTATGATGAAAAACCTGTTGGTCATCATTCCATGTTTCGTCATGATCATCAACGAAACACCTGGTGTTTCGTCGTCCTTGGTATTTCATCAGGCCCTTTATGTGTTTCGTCGACAGTTGGGCTGGGCTGCCTATATAAACACCATTTGGTTTCTGTGTGAAACCATGAGAGCATACCCTACTGTGAATTTACTGTCAAACATTGTGTGTATGTGTTTGATGCTTGTTCTCATCCGTTTTAATCAATAGACTGTGTGAATCATTGGTTACTTCGTGTTCTTGTTACATATTCTGTGTTTAGTTTGGCATTGTTCATGGGGATTCCGCACTCGTGACCGTGTTTGTTATAAACAAGTGATTTGGTTTCGTGATCGATCCTCCGAAAACGGACCTACAAGTGGTATCAGAGCATTGGCTCTAATCCTTGTTTAAAACTAAACATAGTTGTGTTTTCATCAAGTGTTATTTGTGATTTTTCAGATTTGTGTTCTTGAAAAACTCATAATTTTCTGGAAAAAATTCTGAAAAATCTGTTTAGATCTTGTTTATTTGCTAAAGTTTTATCAAAAACCTTTGTTATATTACTTGTTCACGTGATAAAACCGGGTTTTCATTGAAAGTTTGTGCAAATTTGTGATTCGGAAAATTTCTCCGGTGAAAAACCTTGGCCGGAATCTTCAAATCTTCATCTGTGTTCTTGAAGTGTTAAATGTGTTCTTGATTTTAAAATTAAAAAGAAAATTGAAAATTGAATAAAATATTGGACACCATGCTGGGTTGGTAAAGCAAGGTATGTTGGTAAGTAGAACAAGTGTCTGTGATAGTACAAGATGATAAGATTTACTTTTTACAAAATCTCACCAACTCTCTGTGACCATATCTCAACGAAAAACACAATCGACGAATCTCCTAGTGTTTCGTCAAAGGATCTTCGACGAATTACCTTGTGTTTCGTCAAAGGTACTGTTGACGAAAAACCCTGTTTTCCATGGCAAGAGTTTTTGACGAAAAACCAATTTTCATCAAACTTGGTTTTTCGCCAAATACCTAGTGTTTCGTCGAGACACTTGTCAATATTTTTCACAGAAGCTTTGTAAAAGTAGTTTAACTGTTTCATTTCAAGTGTGAGATCAGGTATTCTCTTTCATACATCAATCATGAGTAGTACTAGTCCATAGGATTGGAGCACGGACCCAAGACCAGGGGAAGATCAGACCACCGCAGCCGTTTGGTTAAGGAATGTTATGCCACAACAAGCTATTAGTGCAAGTCAATGGGCATTGGTGACGAACCAGAATCAAAGCATTCAAAATCTGTTGTTAAGTGAGAGTGAAACGGGTAGCAACAACCGCCCGCCAAAGCTAAATCATATGAATGACTATCCGACTTGGAAAGGTCGTTTCCACACTTATGTTCTAGGGCAAAACACCGAGTTATGGACGTGCTTCATTAGGCCATATAACACAGCTCTTGAAGAAGCAGGATCTAATGCAACAACCTTTGAAAATATGCAAGAAGCCGACAAAAAGGCATATGATCTGGAGAAGAAGGCGTTTTCTATTCTCACACAAGCACTCCACAAAGACGTCTATCATCAATTCGATTATTGTACTAGCACGAAAGCCTTATGGGATGCCTTGGTAGCAAGAGGAGAAGGGAATGCGGCTACAAGAAAGACACGGCATGATTTGTTGAAGAAGGAATTTGAATCATTTCAATTCATGGATAACGAAACACTAAATGATATGACAACTCGTTTTTATCATTTAATTAGTGAAATGTATTCTGATGGTGTTATTGCAACTCAACAGGAAATGGTTGCAAGGTTTGCTGATGGTCTACCCCCAAAGTGGAGTTCATTCATTGAATTATTAAAGCATACGGGTACTTTAGATACTGTCAGTATAGTATCTATGACTTCATTCAAAAGTTGGAGCACAAGAATGATGAAGAAATCCGGAAAGCTAAACGGATTTCAGTTCCTCAAAATACTAAAATGTACCTTAGAGGTTTTAATCCTGCAGCCAGTTCCAGTTCCGTTCAGCAACCAAAACTACAAACGACGTTTGTGTCCAATACAAGCTCGTTTCATTTTCCCCAGTCAGCTCCTCCTCCGGTTTTCGATCTAGGTGCCTATATTCCGCCAGCGCATGTTATTACTCAAGCTCACGCTTTTTCAAAACCTCAATTCGATACGAGTGCCTGGCTACCTAAACCCCAACCTCCATCTCAAGTTTCCACTACTTAACCTCAATTTGATCCAAGTGCTTATATTCCGCCCCCACCTCAAGCCCAACCACAACAACAGCAAGCATGTTACAGTAACAACCCTCCACCCTAAAACCCCAACACAATCAGAGTTGATACTTCAAATCTTTCGAAAGTAAGCATCAAAGTGGCAAAGGAACATATGGAACTTATTAATACAATGGTCAGGGCCTATTGCGGAATGGTCGCAGGTCAAGTTGGGAACATCAATATGACCAATGAAGATTATCAACAGATAGACCGTGATGAAATGGAGTTAATGGACATCAAGTGGGCATTTGCAAGTGCTGTTAGAAGGGCCAAGGATCTCCTGAGTTGAACTGGAAGAACTACCTTGGAAGGCAAAAAGGATACGAAGTACGGTTTCGATAAGGATGCGATTACGTGTTTCAATTGCGGTGAAAAGGGTCACTTCAAACGTGAGTGCACTCGACCGTGCAAATAAGGAAATCAATATCCCTTCCGAAATCAGACGAGTACTTCCAACATAAGTCAAGAAAACCGTGAAAGAAGGACAATAGCTGTGAACAACACGACCAACCAAACTCAGGCTGGACCTTCAAACACCAACCGAGCGTTAGTCGTTCAAGCTGATGAAGGATGTAACTGGTCAGTATAGTTTGGAGATGGTGATCAAGAAGGAGGAGGAACAACATGTTATGCAAAGATCATCAATTACATCAAGCATGTTCACAAAGAATAGGTTTCTGAAAGTGATGATAGCTCGGGTTATAACGGTAGTTCGGATGAAGAAAGCTCAAATGCGGGAGGTTATAATTCTGAATCGGATGTGAAGGAAGAGTTGAATTCTGATGTTGATGATTTATTAAAGGAAGCTGAGGAGTTAAAGTGTCAGAAATCTATTCAAATCAAGAAGGCTGTTGTCGCATCAAAGGAAATGGAGAAATTCTTCTCTGAAGATGGATCTTTTTCTTATTAGACTGCCTGTATGGCAAATGTCTCAGCCTCGACGAGTCAGGTAAAATCCGACACTCCCACTCCTAGTGTATGTAACATGTGTGCAGATTTGAAACTAGAATCTGAAAAGGTTCATAGTCATAATCAAAGTTTGGTTATTGAGCTGTCTAAATGCAAATAGGTAAACATGGCTTTAGCTCGAAATGAAAAGGATTTCAAAGAAGTAATCGAAACTCTAAAGAAAAGTGTTTCCGAATTGACAAAAACTGTTTTCAACAAACAAATTGGTATTAATAACTACATTAACATCATTGAGGAAACAAAGAAAGAGCTAGCCGTGGCAAAATGCGAGCATGATGCAATCAAGCTCAAATTGGAGAATTATTCTAACTCCCGATATGTGCTCGATCACATTATATACGCTCAACAGCTGAAAGGGACAAGAAAGGCGTTGGGTATAAGTCGTGTCCGCCTCCTTTGAGACACAACTATACCAAAATTCCCGATGAAGAGGAAATGCATCATTTTGAACCAAGTGTGCCTGTTGATTATGAGGAAGTTACTACAGGATTAGGGTTCAAATCGGACAGTTCCTCGAGTACCTCATCTGAAGAAACAGAAATTTCAACGTCTACTAATCAAAGTGCTCCAATTATTGAGGACTATGATTCGTCTGATGATGAATCAGATGTGAGTGATCAGGATACGTCATTTGATAAGATGAAAGGAGTAGAAATTCCTATTGAGAATTACATTCTATGTGATCCTCCTACTCCTATTGTACAATCAGTTGCCAAACAAGTGATTGATCCTGTCAAGGAAGTCAAGGAATATGTGTCTGCCGTTAAGAGCAGTAATGTGTTGTATACTTTGGTCGGTGATGCTAAAATTTATTCAGACAAAGATTTTCCAATTAAAAACGTCAATCCATCTTTGATTGATAAAGTTTTTGAAGATAATACCAGTAAATTTTTGGGAAAGACGATTCCGGGAGTTGTTGTAACTCAATGTAATCCTATTCCAAAATCTGAAATTAGAAAACAATTTGGAAATCAAAGATTACCGACAAAGCAACAACCTATTGCTTCTAAGGGTAAACAACAAGAACAACAAGCTCAAAAGCCTAAAGTTTCTCAATCAAAGTTTGAAACAAAATGAGCTCATTACAAGAAAAAAAGCAGTGATGTTAAATTTGTAGCATCAAAGGGTACTGATAAAATTGAGACTTTTGAAAATAAATCAAACACTGAATTTGTCCAACAAGTCAACATTTTAAAACGCAATAGTCAAAACAACTACACTCAACACACAAATGGGTGTGATGAAAGAGCAAGTACCTCTGGTTCTACAGGTTCGACATCTGTTCGTCAAACGGAATCTCCTAAGTTTGTTGAAAGGAGAACTTGTTTTAAATGTGGGGAATTTGGACATATCATTAAAAACTGTACAAATACTCCCAAAGAAAAATTTGTTGAGAGAGCCCCTCCTGAAAAAGGTCACCAACAATGTCGTTCTGTTGCACCAAAACATGATAAACGAACTGTTAAAGAACAAGAAACAAAAAAAACGACGTCAAAACGTCAAGACAATAGAAAAGGCTTTAAAATCTAAAGTCAAATATGTCAAAAGGGAACCAAGTTCATCACAACCATTAAAACCAGAAATTTCAAAATCTTTTCATAAGACTCAAACTGGTAAACAACATCAAACTTGGAAACCTAAAACGGGTGAAAGTTCAGGGGGAGGTGTTATTTTTCAGAATCATCAAGAAATCGAGATCACATTTCGTGATGCTCAGGGATGACCCAAGACCACTAAGGCTTGGGTCCCCAACCTCAACTAATCGTTGAATGAAATGTGCAGGATCTTCCAGGAGGAACTTTTAATAGTCATTGGATTGTTGACAGTGGAGCATCTAGGCACATGACGGGAGACTTACGACTTCTTTATGATGTGAAAAACATTAGAGGAGGTTTTGTCGCATTTTCTGGAAACAAAGCCGGATATATCACTGGAGAAGGAAAGATCTCCAATGGTGTTGTATGTTTCGATAAGATCAATTATGTACGACAAATTGATCAAAATCTTCTGAGTGTTTCGCAGATCTGTGATAAGAAATTCTCCGTGCATTTTGATGATGCCGGTTCTTATGTGCTGAAGCCTGGATTTAAAATTCCAAAAGAATGGATTCTCTTATCGGCTCCAAGGGTTAATGATCTTTATATCCTTGATATGAGCCAAGCGATTACGACGTCTGCAAAAGTGAGATGTTTTGTCTCGAAAGCCACAGAAAAGGAGTCTATATCTTGGCACAGACGAATTGGGCACATTCACTTGAGGAAGATGAACCATTTGGTGAAAAACAATCTTGTGAATGGTGTGCCTGTGAGAAGTTTTCATCTGCAAGATGTCTATGTGTCGTGCCAGAAAGGAAAGCAAATAAAGAAGTCTCGCCCGATTAAGAAAGTCAACACTGTTAGCATGCCTCTTGAACGTCTTCATATGGACCTCTTCGGACCTATGAAACACAAGACAACCTTTGGGGATGCTTACTGTCTGGTGGTTACGGATGACTACTCTAGATTTTCTTGGGTAGCTTTTATGGCACACAAGAGTGAAACTCCTGAAATCCTCAAGAATCTTCTTACTTTGCTATAGAATTTGTACACTTTGAAAGTGAAGAGGATGAGAAGCGACAATGGAACTGAGTTCAAAAACCGTATAATGGATGAGTTCTGTACTTCAAAGGGCATTCTTCATGAATACAGTTCTGGATACACTCCACAACAAAACGGTGTCGCTGAGAGGAAGAATCGGACGATAATAGAAACTGCAAGAACGATGTTGGTAGAGTCGGAGCTTCATTTCAGTTCTGGGGGGAGGCTGTGGCTACTGCTTGCTACACTTTAAACAGAGTTCTGACAGTTAAACGACATGACAAGACTTGTTTCGAACTGTTACACAAAAGGAAACCGGACATTCCTCACTTAGAACCTTTTGGCGGTCCATGTACTATGATTGAGCCGCATGGAAAGTTTGGTACCAAAGCTATCGAGGGTTTCTTCCTTGGATATGCTACTCTAAATTTTCGTGTTTGGAATTTGACAACCAAAAAGATTGAATTATAGAGTGAAGTATGGGTTCAAAGGTATACTAATCCTGTTAGAGCTCCGGGTGATCCTTGGATGTTCGATTATGATGGACTATTCGACTCCTTTAATCTGCCAACCTTTGATGAAGCATCTGCAGCTGCTCAAATGCTACTAGAAAGTGATACTGTTGTTGACTCATCTTTGGTGCGACCAATTGTTGTTGACCCTTAAGCTTCTACTTCGATTAATAACATTGTTCAAAATGAGGAATTTGAAGATGCTGCTGATTACAATGAGTCATCGGAAGATGATGAATACCATGATGCTAATGAAGGCACTTCAGCTCCGGTTGCTCGTGTTCAAGGTGCGTCTGAAGCAACTCCTCATGTGCAGAATGTAGACACTGCTGTAGGAAATGCATCCACCTCTACGTTGATGCCAGGCGTGGATTTGGTTGTTGACCTTAAACTTAACAATTTGGGTATTAATACTCGTGTTCCTGAGGTTGCTGAAACGAGAATTCATTATACTCATCCGCAGCAGAATATCATTGGAGATGTCCATAGTGGTGTGCAGACGCGTAATCAGCTGAGAAACAACCAGAATGTTGGTTTGTATTCAGCCATCAGAGAATCTGGTCTTCAAAATGATTGGTCCTTCGCGTGTTATGTTTCACAAGAAGAACCAAAGTCTTGGAAAGAAGCTTTAAAGGAAAATCCTTGGGTGGAAGCCATGTAGGATGAACTGCAACAGTTTCAAAAGCTGGGTGTATGGAAGCTTGCTGAAAGGTCTGAAAATTACAAGAAAATTGGCACACGTTGGGTTTTCAAATGCAAAAAGGACGATCGTGGAGTAGTCATTCGAAACAAGGCGAGATTGGTTGTTCAAGGATTTCGTCAGATCGAAGGCATTGACTACAATGAATTTTATGCACCAGTTGCACGTCTGGAAGCTATTCGGATCTTTCTAGCTTATGCTTCATTTAAAGGATTCAAAATCTACCAGATGGACATGAAATGTGTTTTCTTACACGGTGTGGTTGAAGAAGAGGTATACGTCGAACAGCCTCTGGGTTTTGAAGATCCTATTCATCCAGATCGGGTTTGGTTGCTGAACAAAGCTCTTTATGGTCTACATCAGGCACCGAGAGCTTGGTATGCAACCTTATCTAACTATATGATTGGAGAATGGTTTTCGGCGAGGTCTTATTGATTGCACTCTCTATATCAAAGAACAAGATGGAGATCTTCTGTTGGCTCAGGTATACGTTGATGATATAATATTTGGTTCAACTAATGATTCTTTGTGCAGGCAATTCGAGCATGTGATGCAAGAAAAATTCGAGATGAGCGCAATGTGTCACACCCCTTTTTAAGGCGGAAGCACGAGGTGTGATCATGAAAGGTTTTCATTGCATACGATTGGTAAACATACTACATGCTCATAAAAATAACTTCAAACACCATTACCATTACATAACGGAAAACATAGTTTAAGTGTTTACATCATGTGACAACATATTGTCTGAAAGTTTCAACATTATTTAAAGATAACATAAACGACATCCAAGAGCATGAGTAGGACAGCGCGCACATCCACTTTTAGTTACCTGAAATACATGTGAGTTTTGGAAAAACGTCAACATAATGTTGGTGTGAATTCATGCAGTTCTTGTATTGAACGTTTGTATACTTTGTATGAAAAACATGGTATGTATCTTGTATAAATCAAGTATTCTTGTATAATTCAAGTATTCTTGTATAAGTCAAGTATTCCTGTATGTATCAAGTTGTTAATGGGTTGCAAGGCCATTAACATGTGACACGACATAGGAAGCATCCAAACCATAGGCATTTTTCTAGTTGTCGATTCACGACAGAGACACAAAAACACTACTCGGTACTAGTTATCACCAAGAGTGGGGTTGCCCGAGTACCCATAAGATCTAACCTTTTGTTCTGCGGTCTTAGTATGTACACGATTAATGGTGCTTATGATACTCTATTCGTGACACGATTTCTCGTTTCATTCCTTAAAACGCACTATACTTGGTACTAGTTATCACCAAGAGTGCTTCTTGTTTTTGTACCCATCATACCATTTGTAAACATTGTAATATTTGTAACATGTATTTCACCCCCGAAATTATAAAACTGAAAACAGTCAAAAGAAAAGGGGGAGCATGAACTCACAACTTTGCGTTCCTGTGTCGTAAGCTTCACCGGATTTGCTTATCTAGCTTCGCGACCTAAACATGTTTTATTAACGTTAGTCACTAGACTTGTATCGCACAAGTGCAAGTCACTATCTTTTATATATTTGTTCTTGTGTTAAAAATAATTTATATTTTTAACTATGTGTCTTACTTATATTATTTCCTCAAAAATAAATTCTAGTATCTTGTATTTTTCACCCAAATTATGTATTTTGTCCAACACGTCATTTCATGTGCATAACTGGTCCAAGTTATTTACTGTATCAAGTAATACATTTTCATAACTATATTTTTTTGTATTTGTCTAAGTATGTTGTATGTGCATTTTTGTATCTTCACTCCTTAGAAGTATTTAGTGTATTTTCAAGTCCTAATACACTATCACATGTAATACATACTACATACACTTAGCACAAAAATTTGGTGATCAATAAATATATATATATATATATATATATATATATATATATATATATATATATATATTTCTCAAAAATATACATACTTGATATCAATTTTAATCTTGAAGAAATCATCATTTCTTATCTTGAAGCTTACACAAAACTTAGGGAAACCTTAGTAAATATTTTTAGGGAATAAGTTTCACAAAACTTATATTTTTTCTAAGTGTCAAAATTTTATAGAAATTTTGGCAGAGTTTCCACTAAAAATGGAGGTTTCCCATGTTTTCAAAACATGTGTTTATTTTCTTTTAAAATCATCATCAACATCAACAACTTAATCAAGACTTACCAAAAACCAAAAATCATGTAAATCACACTATATCATGAACTTGATGTTTTTGTAAAAACTTGTAGTAATTTACCATGTTATTTAGTAGGTTTAGTTATCCTTAAAACATGGTTCTTTGTTAGTAAATCACGTTATTAAAAGATTTGGTCCTTTACAACTTGTAATCAAATTTTACAAAAATGTTTATTTGTAACATCTTCTTGTTTCTCTAGTATCTTTACACTTATTTCATTACCAAAAATAGTGTAAGTTTGAGTAAAAATCATGATCTTCTAAAAATCATATTTTAAACTTGGTTTTCTTGGAAAATCATTCATAAATCTTGGATCTATAAGTTTACTAGCTCACTTTGTTTATTACTTTCCAAGAAATCATTTTTACTCATCAAGTTCATGTCCTTACAAGAAGGTGATTATTTCATGTTGTTATATAATCATCTCCTAACTTGCTAGATCATGTGTTTAATCAAAATCTAGCAAGCTTCATGTAATTATCATCATCAATATCTGAAATAAACAACAAACAATCACCATATATCTACTAAACAATATCATTTCATCAAGATATCATCATCTTTCATCTCATGTTTCAAGATTCAAGTGTGTGTCTTTTAGTGTTCTTAAGATTTTCAACATAACAAGTCTTTTAACCACTAAAAATGGAAGTGAACAAGAGTTTATAAAAATCTTACAACTAGCTTAAAGCTAGGGAAGAACAATGGTGAAGATGTGGTGGATAATGGCAAACGAGTGAGGTCCTTCAAGTTCCAAGAGTTCCACACCTTCTAACCTTGCTTCTTACACCTTAGAATGCACTTGGAATGGTTGGATTGAATTGAAAAATGGTGGTGGTGTTGGCTCTAAGTTCAGCCGAGGGCAAGAGGGAGAGGGCAAGAGATGAAAGTGTTGTGGTGTGTTAGATGAATGGTTTACTTATAATCTCAAGTTCATTACCCCAAGGGTCCTTATGTCTCAACAAGTACAAACACCATATAATTAGAATCAAGGAAAGATCTTAACAAGAGATTTGGAAGATTTTTGATATCTTGGAGGTGGGGTCCCTTTTGGGGACGGTTACACAAGGGGGGGGGGATCTAGTTAGGTTTCCAACCTTAGTTGCTTCACTTAGTTAGAAAGTAAGGATGTTAGCTAGGTACTTTGTGTGCTAAATGTTTTGGGGATATAATATGATGTTCGGTGACCATAACTTGTTTAGAAATAAATAAGCAATGCTTCTAGTAATATTTTTGTGTTTGGGTAATGTCCGGTTGTTCGGTTAAATACCGGTTCGTTAATGTGCTAAATTATATCGTAAAGCGTCCTTTATGTAACTTTTTGTGACACTTTTAATTCCCGACACTTAGGGAAATATTCTGGATGATAAATTGTGAATTCTGTATAATATTTATGTGTTAATAGCTGATTTATAGCTGAATTTAATAAAATTATGCACTTAAAGTGTGATTCGGGTGCTTTTTAGTCCATATTTTAGCTTTCGGAAGGTCTATATGTTAACCCTTGTATGTACTCTTGGGTTTTAATGTATTCTTGACGTTGGACCTACACCTAGGCCTCAATTCTAATGTCTGACTGCTTTCTGCAGAATTGTTGACACAATGTGTCTTACCGATGAGTTTACTAGTATTTCTAACGCAACGCTGTTCATTGATGCATAAAGTAATTCTTGTAGTATAAAACATGCATGAATTTACTTGTATGGTATGTAATTAGACAATGTTGTCATTTAAGCACATAATTGCAGTTATTAAATAATTATTAAAGTGTACGGAAATTACCGGTTTTGTGCCAGTTGTCACAGTCTCCCCCCGTTAAAAGAATTTCGTCCCGAAATTTAGGCTGAACTAACTCTCACAGGAGTCTTCTTGAACACGTGGGGATGCTTTTCTTTAAACTGGTCTTCACGTTCCCACGTGTACTCAGGTCCGTGCTTAGAGTTCCAACGTACTTTGACAAGTTTCACACTGCTCCTCCTGGTCTTGTTGACTTTCCAGTCTGTAACCTCAACGGGTTGTTCTGTAAATCGGAGGGTGTCATCAATATGCACTTCATCCGCAGGGATGATCAAGTCTTCTTGTGTTGGACTCTTCTTGAGGTTGGATACGTGGAACGTATCATGTACTCCATTAAGTTCTTCCGGTAATTCCAACTTGTATGCCACGGTACCAATTCTTTCTAAAATCTTGAATGGTTCGATGTATCGTGGATTCAGCTTTCCACGCTTCCCAAATCTTACTACACCTTCCAAGGTGAGACCTTTAAAAATACTTTGTCTCCGACCTCGAATTCTAATGGTTTCCGTCTTCGATCAGCGTAGCTCTTTTGTCGATCTCGAGCCGCCTTAATGCGCTCTCGGATCTGCGTAATCTTGTCGGTTGTCTCTTGTACAAGTTCAGGACCAACCATTCACTTGTCTCCAGCGTCTGCCCAACATAAGGGCGAGCGGCACTTGCGACCATACAGAGCTTCGAACGGTGCGGCTTTTATGCTTGTATGATAACTGTTATTGTAGGAAAACTCAACTAAAGGTAGATGAGTATCCCAGCTGCTGCCTAGGTCCATGACACATGCGCGAAGCATATCTTCTAACGTTTGTATAGTCCGTTCGCTCTGACCGTCTGTTTGCGGATGGAAGGCCGTGCTTAGGTCTAGCTGAGATCCAAAGGCTTCCTGAAAGGATTGCCAGATTCTTGAGACAAAGTGTCCATCTCTGTTTGAAATAATTGAGATTGGCACTCCATGACGTGCCACGATTTTTTTAAGTATATCTCAGCAAGCTTTCCAGTGCTATCCATCTCTCGGAAAATGTGCAGATTTCGTCAATCGATCAACTATCACCCATATTATATCGTGTCCTCTCGGGGTCCTGGGTAACTTCGTTATGAAGTCCATCGAGATTTGTTCCCACTTCCACATGGGTATCTCTGGTTGTTGTAGTATGCCGGACGGTTTCTGATATTCAGCCTTAAGCTTAGCACAGGTTAGGCATTTTCCAACATAAATAGCAACATCGCTCTTGAGTCTCGGCCACCAATAGTATTCCTTTAAGTCTTGATACATCTTGTCTGATCCTGGATGGATCGAGTATCTCGATTTATGCGCTTCGTCAAGGATGACTTCTCGAATACCGCCATAGAGTGGAACCCAAATACGCTTCTTAAAGCATAAGGCTCCCTCTTCATTTGGCACCATATATTTCAACATACCCCGTAGGTATTCAGCTTTACGGTTTTCCATTTTAAGGGCTTCCTGTTGTGCGTCACGAATACGTGCAGTGAGGTTCGTTCGAATCGTCATTTCCAATGCTCGAATCCTTAGGGTCTTAACCCTTTCTTTTCAACTTAATGCGTCCGCTACAACGTTTGCCTTTCCAGGATGGTACTTAATCTCACAGTCGTAATCATTTAGCAGCTCAACCCATCGCCGCTGGCGAATGTTCAATTCCTTCTGATCAAATATGTGTTGTAGACTTTTGTGATTTGTGAAGATTGTACATCGAGTACCATATAAATAATGTCGCCAGATCTTCAAGGCGAATATCACCGCACCCAGTTCCAAGTCGTGCGTGGTGTAGTTCCTTTCATGTACCTTCAATTGTCTTGAAGCGTAAGCGATGACTTTTTGGCATTGCATGAGCACGCAACCCAAGCCTTGACGTGAAGCGTCGCAGTATACCACGAAGTCTTTAGTTCCTTCGGGTAATGATAGTATTGGTGCATCGGATAGCTTATTTTTAAGTAGTTGGAAGGCTTCTTCCTGCTTGTCACCCCAGTCGTACTTCTTGTCTTTCTGCGTAAGGGTCGTTAGCGGTTGAGATATCTTGGAGAAATTCTCGATGAATCGCCGGTAATAACTGGCTAAGCCCAAAAATTGTCGAACTTTGGTTGGTGTTTTGGGGGCTTCCCAATTCTTTATTGCTTCAATCTTGGATGGGTCTACATGAATGCCCTTCTTGTTCACAATGTGACCCAGAAACTGTACTTCGCGAATCCAAAATCCACACTTTGAGAACATTGCATAAAGTTTCTCTTTCTTTAGTAGTTCCAAAATGGTTCTAAGATGTTGCTCATGTTCTTCTTTTGTTCGTGAGTAAATCAGGATATCATCGATAAATACAATCACGAATTTGTCGAGATATGTTTTGCATACACGGTTCATCAGATCCAGAAATACCGCTGGTGCGTTCGTCAGTCCAAATGGCATCACAAGAACCTTGTAGTGCCCATAACGCGTTCGGAATGCAGTCTTTGGTACGCTTTCTTCTTGTATCCTTAACTGATGGTATCCAGATCGAAGATCGATCTTGGAATAGTAGATTGATCCTTGCAACTGATCAAATAAGTCATCAATCCTCGGTAGCGGATACCGATTCTTGATAGTGAGCTTGTTCAGTTCCCTGTAATCGATACACATCCGTAGAGTTCCATCCTTTCTTCTTTACGAACAATACTGGAGCTCCCCAGGGCGAGAAGCTTGGCCTTATGAATCCTTTATCCAACAACTCCTGGAGTGGTGTAGATAATTCTTGCATCTCGGATGGTGCAAGCCGATAGGGTGCCTTGGCTATAGGAGCGGCTCCTGGAACCAAGTCTATACGGAATTCGACTTGTCGTTGCGGAGGTAGTCCTGGCAGATCTTCGGGAAAAACATCAGGGAATTCCTTCACCACAGGAATGTCTTCGAGTTTCGGCTCCTCAACCTTCTTATCTACAACGTGAGCTAGGAAAGCAACACATCCTTTTCTTAAGCACTTATGTGCCTTCATGCAACTGATGATTCGCAGTGGCACGTCTCGTTTTTTCCCATGTACGATGAGAGTTTCATCATTCGCCAAAGGGATGCGAATGATTTTCTCATGACAAATAACTTCAGCTTTGTTCTTGGACAACCAGTCCATTCCGATCACTACATCGAAGCTACCCAATTGAATAGGTAAGAGGTCGATGCTAAATCTTCGTTCACCAAGTTCTAGTGTGCAGCCTCTAACAACTTCGCCCGATTCAACAAGTTTACCATTGGCTAGTTCTATGGAGTAAGGAATATCCAATCTACTAGACTCTATCCCAAGCATACGTTTAAATTCCATAGACATGAAACTATAATTGGCACCAGTGTCAAATAATATGGATGCAAAGTGATTGTTAACGAGAAACGTACTGGTGACCACGTTAGGGTCCTCGCGTGCGTCTCTTGCTCCAATCACAAATGCTTGAGCCTGAGCGTTGTTTTCCCCTGGGCAATCTTTCACGAAGTGATCCTTGCTTCCACAACTGAAGCATCCTTGGTTCCGCCCATTCCCGTTACCATTCATGTTGCCCTTGCCATTTCCATTTCCACCACCGTTCCTATTACCAGCACCGTTGCGGTTTCCATTCCCGTTCCAATTTCCCTTAACCCAACAGTCCTCCGTATGGTGACCCAGTTTTCCACACTTGTCGCGTTTTGGGATGCGACAGACTCCTTCGTGATGACGCTTGCACTGATTGCATTTGGGCAGAGTGCCCAGGTATCCCTTAGCTGGAGCGTCGTCATTCATGGCTGCAAGAGATTTCACCTCCTGAGGCGGGTTGGGGTCACGCTTCTTGTTATTGAAACCCTTGTTGTTGCGAGTTGCTTGATTCAGATTCGAATGCTTTCTCTTCTTATCAGCAGACGACTCAGCATGCGTCTCGGTCTTTTTTGTTGGGTTCAACGATAACTTCTTCATACGGACAGCATCTTCAGTAAGGCTGACAGCCAGAGTTACAGCCTCAGTGATGGTTGTGGGTTTGGCCGAAGTTACCATGCTGCAAAATTCTGAGGCCAATCCCCAGATGTAGCGTTCAACGCGCTTAAATTCGGGAGTCACCATGTAGGGAAGCACTCTAGACAGATCGTGGAACCTTTGAGTATAACCATTAATGTCAGCACCTTCCATGGTCAAGTGCCAGAACTCCGTTTCTAGTCTTTGGAGTTCAGCACGGGAGCAATACTTTTCTCTCATTTTCTCTTTCAGTTCATCCCAAGTCATGCCATACGCGACATCGTCACCCAAAGTTTAGACTTGCAAGTTCCACCAAGTCAGAGCTTCATCAACAAACAACCCAGTAGCAAAAATGACTTGTTGGTCCGTGGTACACTTGCTCATGCGGATAGTGGCTTCAGTCTTTTCCGTCCAGCGTACAAATGCCACTGTGCCTCCAGTGCCATTGTAGTTCAGCGGTTTACAGTTGAGGAAATGCTTGAAAGTGCAGCCCTGAGCTGCGTTTCCTCCAGATGAATCTCCATTCCCATTTTGTCTGGCATTGCTTGGTCCTCCACTGTGTTCAGTACGGTTCACCTCGTACTGAGCGATAGCTGCGGAGATCCTTTCTTCTAGTAGCGCGTTCAGCTCTTCAGCAGTTCTTGGCAGTGGGGGAGGAGGGGGTTGATCACGAGCGTTCATAGTTCTTCTTGGTGCCATGTTCTGAAAGAACACAACACATTAGGGTTAGACATTTGTTTGATATCGTCATACGAGACAGTAGCAGTATATATATATATATATATATACACAAGCATATACCACATAAGTGACATCAAACAATCCGCCCAATGCATAAATCATTTCATACAGCAACAAGCATGTATAATTAGGTAAACACCTTACCTCACATTGGCGGTTCTTGTCTTTATACCCTAAGTCATTACCCCACAGAGTGTTTATTAGGCTGGGGGAAGGGTGTTCACGTTTGCCCTTTTCTTGTACTGAGGGAATCTATACGTGACAAGACTTGCTGTGGTTTCTGTGCAATGAATTCCATAATTATGTATGCATCCATAATTGCGTAACTCCTTGCACAGTTCGTTTCATACTCGTATCTCTTCCTTCAGATAGGTCACTGTTTTCAGGCAAAATCACATATATCGGTGACATTTTACTTCTAGTATACGTATATATCATTTATCACACATAATTGCAAGTAATTCTTAATCACAGACAAGTGCTACTCTAGTGCACCCTAAGTCTCGTAGTGTCTTTTCTTGACTCTTTGTAAATAGTTTTCAGGTAGTGGATAAAATTGTTTTCGTGCAAGGATCCTAGAGATTGTAGTCTAGACTCGAGAAGGAATCTCGGTTCACTACAATCGCAGCTCTGATACCAATCTGTCACACCCCTTTTTAAGGCGGAAGCACGAGGTGTGATCATGAAAGGTTTTCATTGCATACGATTGGTAAACATACTACATGCTCATAAAAATAACTTCAAACAACATTACCATTACCTAACGGAAAACATAGTTTAAGTGTTTACATCACGTGACAACATATTGTCTGAAAGTTTACAACTTTATTTAAAGATAACATAAACGACGTCCAAGAGCATGAGTAGGACCGTGCGCACATCCACTTTTAGTTACCTGAAATACATGTGAGTTTTGGAAAAACGTCAACATAATGTTGGTGTGAATTCATGCAGTTCTTGTATTGAACGTTTGTATACTTTGTATGAAAAACATGGTATGTATCTTGTATAAATCAAGTATTCTTGTATAAATCAAGTATTCTTGTATAAGTCAAGTATTCCCGTATGTATCAAGTTGTTAATGGGTTGCAAGGCCATTAACATGTGACACGACATAGGAAGCATCCAAACCATAGGCATTTTTCTAGTTATCGATTCATGACAGAGACACAAAAACACTACTCGGTACTAGTTATCACCAAGAGTGGGGCTGCCCGAGTACCCATTAGATCTAACCTTTTGTTCTGCGGTCTTAGTATGTACACGACTAATGGTGCTTATGACACCCTATTCGTGACACGATTTCTCGTATCATTCCTTAAAACGCACTATACTTGGTACTAGTTATCACCAAGAGTGCTTCTTGTTTTTGTACCCATCATACCATCTGTAAACATTGTAATATTTGTAACATGTATTTCACCCCGAAATTATAAAACTGAAAACAGTCAAAAGAAAAGGGGGAGCATGAACTCACAACTTTGCATTCCTGCGTCGTAAGCTTCACCGGATTTGCTTATCTAGCTTCGCGACCTAAACGTCGTAAGCTTCACCGGATTTGCAAGTCACTATCTTTTATATATGTGTTCTTGTGTTAAAAAATAATTTATATTTTTAACTATGTGTCTTACTTATATTATTTCCTCAAAAATAAATTCTACTATCTTGTATTTTTCACCCAAATTATGTATTTTGTCCAACACTTCATTTCATGTGCAT
Organism: Helianthus annuus; assembly: GCF_002127325.2. Lineage (NCBI taxonomy): Eukaryota > Viridiplantae > Streptophyta > Magnoliopsida > Asterales > Asteraceae > Helianthus > Helianthus annuus. The sequence goes on along the minus strand of NC_035442.2, from coordinate 177,582,534 downwards.
AACTGGTCCAAGTTATTTACTCTATCAAGTAATATATTTTCATAACTATATTTTCTTGTATTTGTCTAAGTATGTTGTATGTGCATTTTTGTATCTTCACTCCTTAGGAGTATTTAGTGTATTTTCAAGTCCTAATACACTATCACATGTTATACATACTACATACACTTAGCACAAAAATTTGGTGATCAATAAATATATATGTACATATATATATATATATATATATATATATATATATATATATATATATATATATATATATATATATATATATATATATATATATATTTCTCAAAAATATACATACTTATTATCAATTTTAATCTTGAAGAAATCATCATTTCTTATCTTGAAGCTTACACAAAACTTAGGGAAACCTTAGTAAATATTTTTAGGGAATAAGTTTCACAAAACTTATATTTTTTTCTAAGTGTCAAAATTTTATAGAAATTTTGGCAGAGTTTCCCCTAAATGGAGGTTTCCCATGTTTTCAAAACATGTGTTTATTTTCTTTTAAAATCATCATCAACATCAACAACTTAATCAAGACTTACCACAAACCAAAAATCATGTAAATCACACTATATCATGAACTTGAAGTTTTTGTAAAAACTTGTAGTAATTTACCATGTTATTTAGTAGGTTTAGTTACCCTTAAAAACATGGTTCTTTGTTTGTAAATCACGTTATTAAAAGATTTGATCCTTTACAACTTGTAATCAAATTTCACAAAAATGTTTATATGTAACATCTTCTTGTTTCTCTAGTATCTTTACACTTATTTCATTACCAAAAATAGTGTAAGTTTGAGTAAAAATCATGATCTTCTAAAAATCAAATTTTAAACTTGGTTTTCTTGGAAAATCATTCATAAATCTTGGATCTATAAGTTTACTAGCTAACTTTGTTTATTACTTTCTAAGAAATCATTTTTACTCATCAAGTTAATGTCCTTACAAGAAGGTGATTATTTCATGTTGTTACATAATCATCTCCTAACTTGCTAGATCATGTGTTTAATCACAATCTAGCAAGCTTCATGTAATTATCATCATCAATATCTCAAATAAACAACGAACAATCACCCTATATCTACTAAACAATATCATTTCATCAAGATATCATCATCTTTCATCTCATGTTTCAAGATTCAAGTGTGTGTCTTTTAGTGTTCTTAAGATTTTCAACATAACAAGTCTTTTAACCACTAAAAATGGAAGTGAACAAGAGTTTATAAGAATCTTACAACTAGCTTAAAGCTAGGGAAGAACAATGGTGAAGATGTGGTGGATAATGGCAAACGAGTGAGGTCCTTCAAGTTCCAAGAGTTCCACACCTTCTAACCTTGCTTCTTACACCTTAGATTGCACTTGGAATAGTTGGATTGAATTGAAAAATGGTGGTGGTGTTGGCTCTAAGTTCAGCCGAGAGCAAGAAGGAGAGAGCAAGAGATGAAGGTGTTGTGGTGTGTTAGATGAATGGTTTACTTATAATCTCAAGTTCATTACCCAAGGGTCCTTATGTCTCAACAAGTACAAACACCATATAATTAGAATCAAGGAAAGATCTTAACAAGAGATTTGGAAGATTTTTGATATCTTGGAGGTGGGGTCCCTTTTGGGGACGGTTACACAAGGGGGGGGGGTCTAGTTAGGTTTCCAACCTTAGTTGCTTCACTTAGTTAGAAAGTAAGGATGTTAGCTAGGTACTTTGTGTGCTAAATGTTTAGGGGATATAATATGATGTTCGGTGACCATAACTTGTTCAGAAATAAATAAGCAATGCTTCTAGTAATATTTTTGTGTTCCGGGTAATGTCCTGTTGTTCGGTTAAATACCGGTTCGTTAAGGTGCTAAATTATATCATAAAGCGTCCTTTATGTAACTTTTTGTGACACTTTTAATTCCCGACACTTAGGGAAATATTCTGGATGATAAATTGTGAATTCTGCATAATATTTATGCGTTAAAAGCTGATTTATAGCTGAATTTAATAAAATTATGCACTTAAAGTACGATTCGGGTGCTTTTTAGTGCATATTTTAGCTTTCGGAAGGTCTATATGTTAACCCTTGTATGTACTCTTGGGTTTTAATGTATTCTTGACGTTGGACCTACACCTAGGCCTCAATTCTAATGTCTGACTGCTTTCTGCAGAATTGTTGACACAATGTGTCTTACCGGAGAGTTTTCTAGTATTTCTGACGCAACGCTGTTCATTGATGCATAAAGTAATTCTTGTAGTATAAAACATGCATGAATTTACTTGTATGGTATGTAATTTGACAATGCTGTCATTTAAGCACATAATTGCAGTTACTAAATAATTATTAAAGTGTACAAAAATTGCCGGTTTTGTGCCAGTTGTCACACAATGGGGGAAATAAATTTCTTCTTGGGCCTACAAGTTCAACAAACTGGGTCTTGCGTATTCATCCATCAGACTAAATATGTTGGTGACATCTTGAGCCGGTTCCAGATGTCTGATGCAACTCCCATTGGTACCCCACTTCCGCAGAATCACGGGATTACTCTGGATTTGAAGGGTGAAAGTATTAACTCTTCATATTATCACGCTATGGTCGGATCTTAAATGTATCTCACAGCCTCGAGGCCCGACATCATGTATCCGACATGCCTGCTCGCAAGACATCAAGCCAACCCGAAGGCCTCACATCTGTCAGCTGTTAAAAGGATTTTCCGCTATTTGAAGGGTTGCCCGGACACCGGTCTCTGGTACCCTAGGGATGATAGCTTCGACTTGATCGCGTTCAGTGATTCTGATTTTGGTGGCTGCAAAATCGACGACAAATCAACAACCGCTGGATGTCAATTCTTAGGAAATCGCCTGGTCACATGGCAGTGCAAGAAGCAAACCTGTGTTGCTACATCAACTTGTGAAGATGAATACATTGCTGCCTCTAGTTGTTGCTCCCAAGTTCTTTGGATCCAACAACAAATGCGCGACTACGGTTTTGAATTCCTATCTACTCCTATTTTTGTTGATAACAATGCTGGCTTACAGATCACTAGAAATCATGTGTAGCATTCCAAGACCAAACACATCGACATTAAATATCACTTCATACGTGATTGTTTTACAAAAGACTCATCGGTGTTGTTAAAATCCACACTAATCACCAACGTGCTGACCTGTTCACTAAAGCTTTTGATAAATCACGTTTTGATTATCTTCTTTTGGTCAATGGCATTAAGGTGATACCCGAGTAAAACTTCTTTGGCTAATCGTTTTTGTAAATATTTTCTTTAAAAACTCTAAAAATACAAAAAGATTTTCATTTTCGTAACCTTTTAGCATTTTAAGGGGAGAAAATTTCAAGAAAATACAAAAACATTTGAAAAGGTCAAAAATCCAAAAATATGTCTTTACTTTCTGTCTTTACGTTTGAAAAATTCAAAAATTCAAAAAAAATTGGAAAATTAAAAAATTTCAAAAAAAATTAGAAAATCAAATATGAGTTTCTTGGATAAAGGAAAATGATGAGATTCACTGGTGTGGTGGTCAACATGTTCAAAAATGTAAAACAAAAAAATTGAGAAATGATAAGTATCTCTACTAATGATGTATCGGTAGGCTCTGTAACACCCGTACTATTATTTAGCGCTTTTCGTATAAATTACGAAAAGAAATAAGTAATTACGACTACATATACTTATGAAAATACGGGTTTATTTAAACTTTTACAATGTGAAAATGATACAACAGAATGTAATTAGATACGTCATTTAGAAATAACAACGATGCAACGTGCGGAAGCTTCTTTTTCATGTGTTCGGTTCTTTTCGTCGCTTGATCCTCATCCGGGTACTCTTGATATTCACCTAAGATCAAAACCAACTTAAAAGTTAGTTTCGATATCTTAAATATTAGTATAATCAAGTTCTAGTATCGAACAATCAAAAACAAAATAAAATTTCGGAATTTAGTCTGTCGCGCCACGCGACAGACTCCTCTTGATCTTTCGCGTGCCGCGAGCAAAACTAAAGATTTTAACAAATCTTAATGTTAGAAATTCTTAGGAATATTACGTAATCAATACTACGTTTAAAAACGGATTTGATTTCAGAAAATATACAAAGTTCAATATTCATTTTAGGGCTCCACCGTAACTTACGGTAGTCACCGTAAGTTACCATGGCTTCTGGAAAACTATGGTTCCACCGTAACACAGGGGTAATTTACCGTAGCCTTCTGACCTCTACCGTAAGTTACGGTGGTACCGTAACTTACGGTAGCCTCTGCACATGTAAGTTTTTGACTGTTTTGTTTGTGTTGCCCATACCAATTTCTCGAATCTTTTATTCTAACAACCAGCATATTAAATTCTCGTGTTTTAATATGTCAATATTCAATTGTCAACAATAGAACAGTCAATCATGTTACGAAGCAATATCCATGCTTTAATCACTTTTAACTATAACATAATTACACGTACCTGGCTCAGATCAATACGTTGACCCGTTTTAATACCTTGTCTTGAAAATTTGCTAATTCATAGTAACGCTAACTCATAAGCTACTTTATCCTGTAAGCATAAAACTTGACAAGTGCTTATTAGTCGATATTTGTCAAATGGTATCCACATTACTATTTGACCCGTTTTACTCTTTTTATTCATTAGGCTTACTTATAGTTGCCGTTCAAAAACCCATTTTTATAATTAGCTTTTCATGGCCAATTTACCGTTCTATCTCTTTTACCATTATACATGGTTTTTATCATTTATGTTAGTTCCGACCCGTATTATTTCGCGTCGGGAACCGTATCTTGAAAATTATTTTTAATGTATTTGAAACTTATAGGATGAACATTTATTTTACTAAAAGGTGTAAGTTTCACTTACCTTGCATCCATGCCTCGCTTTTCTTTCCGTACTTGCTCCGTTTGACCCGCCTCATCCACAAGCTTCCATCTAGCTCGTTAGGTGTCAAGCTATCATCATATTTCGTAAGGTGGTTAGATTAGTCATAATCATTTACGACTATTCCATCCTACGGGTTTTATGTCGAATTTATCATTCGTCCATATCAAAATTTTCATTCGATCTAATCATTGGTCGGTTTGACTTTTTAAAATTCAATTGACTTATCAACATATTCAAATGCACATTTGGTTCAATGAACTCACTTAGGCATATTTCATCCGACCTCTTAACGAAATCAAATTTTACATACTAACTAGTAGGCCGCGATTTCATTTAGGCGTTTCATATTACTGAAAATGGGCTGTTTTTGGTGACTTGTTTAACCTGTTTACAAGCCTTCAAAAATTATGATGTTTTTGTGTGGCATACCCCTCGGAATTTCAAGATCTAACTCTATACCAAAAATTCGTAAAAATTCATCTACTAAGCTGCAATCAGATTCGTCATTTCTGACTGCAGCTTACGGAAAAATTCATTAAAAATTCCTCGTTTATTTGATTGACGAAATTCCAATTGGCAATTCTTCTAATCACTTAATCCTTTCTACAGTAAGAATTTGAGATCATAACTCAATTCCTAAATTGAGTTATGACATTCATAATGGACTGCAAATTCTGCCAGAAAACGCAGCTTGAACCTTTGATACGGAAAAATTCATAAAACGCTCAATTTTCGTCGAAAAAATGCGATTCCAGTGGGGTTTTAAAGATATTCCCTGGAATTACATTTTAGACTTAAGAAACAAACATTTTTGTCACGTTTTGTCCATGTTACAGCCAATACAAGTCGGCTGTAAATTCTGATCAAGAGCCGTTTGAATTCAGCTTTCAATTTAAGCATGTTCTTGACCTCATAACATTATTTTAGCAATAAAAAACCCTAACAACAATCACCTTCAATGGTGTTCATGCATTTTTTCTAGAATTAGGCACGATTTCAACATATCTTTTCTAGGGTTTACTTCTAAATACTACAATGTTCCTATTTCATCCATATAACAAGCATGCATCAACCAATTTCGAATTCCCCAAATTCATGAGAATTTCAAGTAGAGAATTTTTATAAAATTTTACATATCTTATGATCTCCTTGCAATGGGGATCATTAATCTATGCTCGATTTTCATTTTGGACTTGATTTGATCTTTCAATTGATCAATTTTTGTGAGAGTTAGGGTTTGGTGAAGAACCCTTGTCGCCGTCCTGCTTCTTGTACGACCAGACACCTCTATTATGGGGTATTTGGTTTTGTTTTCACTAATTTAGTAATATAAGTTTAAGTTTTGACAATATTAGTCCCTTACTTTGTTTAACATAAGGTTTTGTTGTTTTAACCCTATTTAAGTTATTTTTAGACTTGTAGTTAACTAAGTTATAATTTTCCTAGTTATTCATCTTGTTCAAAAACCCGTTTTAGTTTAAGTCCCGTTAAATCGGGCCTTTTATCCATTCTATTTTCCTGGAGGCTCTTATTCACTTTTAATTAATATTAGGATTATTCACTTGATTCCTAATATTTTCCGGCTTACTTTTACCACTAACGGTACTTTCCCCGTCTTTAGTATTAACAGGGTTTAATTACCAAATCTGTTTTCGGGGTGTTACAAGTCTACCCCCCTTAAAGAGGTTTGGTCCTCGAAACCTTTTCTTGCTTAATTCATCGAGTTTAAACTCAATGCATTTGATCCGAGAAATCTTTTAAACGTTACTTTTACTTTGACCAATTATTAGTATTACCAGAAAAGCATGGCAATATCCTTTTGGTTACTAATTGTCTACGTATCTCATGTTACATAGTGCAATTTTGAAATAACGTAACCTCGTTATTTCCACTAGCCTAGTTAACTTAGCGATATCCATCGCTTTCATATACTATCAAATTATTTATGAATCCGTCGTTTTGACCCGTTTAAAGGTCCTTGGTGAAATCTTTCACTTTTAGCAACTATTATTTTGTTCGTGAACTTATAGCTTTATGATCCCTCAAATAAGTGATCAATATTTTCTGTTAGTGAGGTCTCATGGGCCGTCACTTTATCTCTTGTATCTATATACCTTTGTTGTTTACTTGACCGAGTCACCAAACTTTGGCCACTTAGTCTCATAGGTTTATAAATTATGTTTATTCTACATTACTCTTGGTAGTGAATAACGTGTTAAACAATTTCTTAATTTGAGTTTCGACCTTAACTGATCTCACTAACTAGACTTATCAGTCCAGTTACTTTGTACCCATCACTCAGGTCGTAATATGATTACTTCACATTACTTCTCCTGACCTTGATCGCGTCACGTCATGTTTAGGTTTATTCCAACCTTTCTTTTCGAATGTATCGTCTTGCACTTATCAATGTCAAGACTTATATCTTTCAAGCTTACTACATATTCGTCTATCAGAATTCATATTCGTAAAAACGTCATTTCTTACAAAAACCGGAGTTTTAGTCTAGCATCTTCCCTTTAACTTTTGTCAATTATCCATATCAAGGAAATTGACAACTCATAATTTATTGTTTTCCGTTCTTACTTTATGCGGGGAATCGTAACAAATTCCCTCACCTTACACTATTGACCCGTAGTTTCCTTCACTTAACCTCGTAGGCTATTTCTTTATGTTTTCACCTCTTTAAGGCGAGACCCTTATGATCCCCTTGCTTCAATTCATGACCCGTGGGTCATTTTGGCCCCGTAGACCTTTACACTAATTAATATCCCGTAGGTTATGATGATCTCGTAGATCATCTTTTATTCGAGTCTTTATTCAATGTGTATACGTTTATATATGCATATAGCGTTAAGGCACTCCTTATATGTTTAGAATTATTCACCTTTACTTTTGGATTTTGTTTAACCTTGACCGTAGTCTAAGGCTACATTATTTTCTTTCGAACAAATTTTCCGACTTTATGACTTCTCACGTCATTTATGCGTCGGTTTATCTTATGCTCATCACTATCCTGTTTACATACATTAATATTTGATTATGTCTCATTACCGGGCTCATTATTCTCTTGTTTTTAATGCTACCATTATCCTGCTTGCGTTTACTCATGTCGTCCGGCATAATATTATATTCGACCCGTTCAACTTTAAAATAGTTGAACATATTTGTTCAAAATTTCTTTTACAAAATTTTATAGTCATAATTCATAATCCAAATCTTTTGAATTTTCAACCCTTGTTCATGTCTCTTGGTTTACGCATGTGTTCAATTCTTACCCATCAACCGGGTGTTTTACCGAAGTCGTTATTATTGCAACCCTCCTGGTATGCATTAAGACCTCGTTTCCCTTCTTCTTTTTTTTATATATTCCAACTTTCTCCTTGAGTTTGACGTTTTACAAAAACGACCCGTTAAGGGACATATTTGCATTTTCCGGGTTCGAATGTAAGTACACTCCCTCCCAATTCATGTCTAAATCATTTTACATGTTTGCGTTTTCCGGGTTCGAGTGTAAGTACACTCCCTCCCAATTCATGTCTAAATCGTTTTACATGTTTGCGTTTTCCGGGTTCGAGTGTAAGTACACTCCCCCCCAATTCATGTCTAAATCATTTTACATGTTTACGTTTTCCGGGTTCGAGTGTAAGTACACTCCCTCCCAATTCATGTCTAAATCGTTTTACTTGTTTGCGTTTTCCGGGTTCGAGTGTAAGTACACTCCCTCCCAATTCATGTCTAAATCATTTTACATGTTTACGTTTTCCGGGTTCGAATGTAAGTACACTCCCTCCCGATTCATGTCTAAATCATTTTACATGTTTCTTTGTCTCTTCATTCGGGCTCATTATCCTAATGTAATACGCTTCCGTCACTTGGCCGCGCGTTTACATTATGATCAAATATTTCGCTTATCTGGTTCTTTTGGGTACCTTTTAATTCGTCCCACTCACCCCGTTCTTACTACATCGGACGTAAATGTGTCCGCTACAAGAAGTTCATAGTATCATATGCCACTACTTACTTGGCCAGAGTAAGCGATCGACACATGATACACATAACCTTTTTATAGTTTTCACATCACACCCTATGCAAGTAACGCCTCTATTTATTTCATACCTTTTATTTTATTTAGTAAAACTTTATTTAATTGCCAAAACAGCAATCGTTAGTTTTACGAGTTTTACATATGAACATATAAAATGTTTTTTTTCTCTATCAAACTATTGTATAATCGCACCCGTTATTGTGATCGCTTCTCTTCTCAATAGCATTATATTGAGAGTTTTCCACTTGGAATATTACCACCGTCCAAGTTTCCATATGAACTAATCTTGTTACTCATTTGTTATTCATCATCGTGAAAAACACATTTTCTATTAAATTTCTCTTGGAAATCAGGTTTTCTAAGTTCTATCATATGTGTATGCAACCGTCATTACTTGCGTGTTTGTTGCATATTACTACTTGAGCAATTAAATTTAAAAGTGTGCACCTGGTAATGCTTGCCCCGACGGGCGTTTCTTGCCTTTAACTTTGTTCGCGGTCGTTACGCGATTTAGTCCTTGGTGATGTAACACCCCAAAAATGACCTTTAGACATACAAGCTAAATCTATTAAGGTCTAACCTAGTAAATGTAAATGTTACAAATACTAGTAGGATAATGAGAAAGGCCAAAATTAAAATAACAAACAAAGTAGAAGGGGCACATGTAGAAAATTGCAACAAGAAGGGATTAAAAGAATAAAAACCCCAAACACACTCCTGGTGTGTACGTGGGGATCGAACAACACAGGGGAACAAGGAGGAAACCCTTGTTCTTGCTAAATTCAACAAATTGACAAAGGATTTCAAAGATAATCGATTGCATGCTTCAAAATTTCGATCATCTAACCTCGATTATTGAAGTGGTAAGTTCTTTTGAACTTTATTTACTCTACTAATAGATTTACGATGATATTGAATGTTATTATTTGATAATACAATTCGTGCAATTTCTTTACGGATAAAGATTGGCCAGATGTAAGAGTTTATCCCGAAAAAGGTTTTAGAAGTTATGTTGTAGTGGATGCGAAATAGCAAATCCCTTGCGGATTTGGTTATGCTAATAAAGGGTATGATAAGCTATGCAAGTCGACAAGTTCTAGTTGAACAAGTCGAGTAAGAATAAGCTACTACCCGTTTTGAACGGGTGGTCATGAATGCTATGACATATGCTTGAAGTTTAATCCGATATACGGATGGAAAAGAAAGATTTATGTTGAAAGCAATTAACCCGATGTCACCGGGTCGTATGCGATAAGCTTGAACCTCATTATGAGGGTATATGCCATTACCCATTTAATTGGGTAAATCGAATGCGTAAGAATAATAAAATCATATGAACGAATGAAGCTAATATGTTGTTACATTGAGTTAAATGAGAATTACGACTAACTTTTGAAGTCTTGTCATTGAATGTAGGTAAATCCTCAACTTAGGCGACTCGGCGAAATGGAGCGAGCACACGATCAAAATATGTCTTACCAAGCGCTTCCGCTAGCTTATGCTAATGTTTTGTGTCAAAACACTTTTTGTACAAATTGTTGGTAAAACGCTTTTAAGTACTTGATGTTTTAGTTTTAGTAGTATCTTGTAGAATGATATTGTTTTGATTGTGGTTAAAACAGGGGCATACTCGTTTTACGAACAGGTCATGCCCAATTTTTGTAAAAATTTTAATTATGTATTCAAGTTGGTATTTTTGATGTCTGTTAAATTACTCTAGTAAGTAATTTACCTTTTTGGGTTGTGAAAGATTCGTATATTGTAAAAGTTTATGTTTTCTAGCGTCTTTGGATGTCATTTCTTCTAGACGCAAAAATGGGCGTAACAAGTTGGTATCAGAGCCAAGGTTTGAGGGATTCGGGCAAGAGTCTTAGTGCCCGAACTCAAACCGATGGCTCGTGCAAATGTGCTCGCTCCGAGATCGCCAATGAGGTAAAAATTCTAAATATTCGTTTAATATGAGTATGCATAGCATGTTACGGTGTAAGTTTTAAGATTAAGTATGCTAAAAAAAATGATGATAATGCGGGTAAAATGAGAAGTCCCTGGTTCCGTGTAGCTGAAAATGGACCCGGAGAATGATCGGAACAGCCAAAATAAGGTACAGCACCGTTTCAGCAGAGGAGAGGCCGTCGCCGACGGGCCTCTGGCCGTCGCCGACGCCCCCCATGTTGCCGACGCCTTGATTTCCTGTCTACGGGTAAAAGTGGCCGACGCCACATTCCTGAACCCGTCGCCGACGGGAGGCTAGACCGTCGCCGACGGCTAGCGGAAGTCCGATCTGCCAGAACTTTTTAATTTATGTCATTTTTCGCATTTCGAGTCCCCGAGTCATTTGAAAGCCTATTTTATGATTGAATGAGGCCTATATAAGGCCTAACAAGGTAGACGTAATCACGGGTAGTGATTACAATTGAATGAAATCGTAAAAGCCGAAAATAATATGTCGAGTGACGTGAACAAATGATGAAAATTTAAAAGGTGGGTAAAGATTGAAATGTAAGAATATGAATTCAGTAAATGCAGACTAATGAACTATGATATAATGAAAGGCATGTAATGGTGTTAAAAGAACGACACGAAATAAATGATGAAACGTAGAGAATTAAAAACTTGCAATGGCATGATTACAAACGTTGTAATCAAAGGTTGAAGTATGTGTTATATTGAAAGCTTGTGAATTATAATTTTAGTTCCCGTACTTCTCATAAATGCCCGTTTTATGTTTTTGTCAAGTTAATAGAAGATATAATAAGTTATGTAAAGTTACGTTGATCATTGGCGACAAGGTAAAATTTATAAAAGTCGAATGTAACGTATGGAATGGCATGAAATGAATGACGCATGTATAAAGTGGAGTTGGAAATGTATGATGATGAATAATGAAGGAAGTAAATATAGACTAAAGTACTTAGATATGTGAAGGGACCAGAATTTGTTAATAAATGAATATAAGAATGGTGAGAATAGTGGTGGAAGTAAATTAAAGAATGTGAGTTAGATGGAATTGGTATGAAAATTCAGATGAATGTATGCTTTGATCAGAATTATGCATTAGAGGCTTGTACCTTGTACTTGAATGGTGTGATGCTTATGTGTATTTAATTATTTGCCTTGTTACGATTAAGAGGCAAATATGTGCTAAATGCGAATCATATGAGCTTACTAGTAAAGGATACGTTGGAATTATGTTATATAGTTAATTTGAATGATAATTACTATTTGTAGAATCATGAAGCATTAGCACGTGAAAGTACGTGAAAGTGAATGCATATATGTGTATTGTTTCGAGGATTACGTAAATTGTATGTATGAAATACGAAGAATATTAATATTACGGTCTATCATATTTAGATGATTACATGTTCAAAAGCTTGAAGTGTGTAAGCAAGACAGTTGACTATCTAAGAGTCAACATAATAGGGATATCATGAAATGGTCATTGGACACAAATGCTAAAGTAAAGAGTTAATGTATTATGTATTAAGTGATTTACGTGTTATGCTTGATGATAGATTAGTTGTATTGATTTGAAATGAGATAACTATTAATAAATGTCTCGTTTATACGAAATTTGACTAACGAAAGTCAATTAACGTATGAATAGAAAGAAAATGAATAGTTGTATGTATGGTCACATAAGCTAACAATGTTACGAATGTAATAATATGTAAGGATGAAAATCTCGTCAGTTGATTCAAGTATGGATGGCAAACGGGGTAAGAGGAAGCAATAAGGCAAGCATGAACGTGAACATTAAAGGTAAGTGATTTTGCAATCACTTCGAATTTATCTACATGAAGGTATATACATGTTTGCATATTCGAAATCAAAGTGAAATGTATAAATAAATTAGAAATGTTATGGTATGTTTTGTTGAAATTGTTGGCATAATGTTAAACCGATAAGACCTCATTATAAGGGTAAAGCGGTTATAAATTTTAGTTGAGAAGTTCTAAGGCGGGAATGAAAGTTTGGCAATGTTGATGAAAGGTATGGAAAGAATATTAGTTGGGATGTTATCTAAAGACATTTTGTAAAGATGTTCTAATTGAAAGTAAGTACAACATGTACTGCAATACTTATATACAAAAAGTACTGGGTGGTGGTTGACCTTATAAGGTTATATTGTAGAAGACAGTAAATAACAATTACTTACAAATGCTAGAAGTATTACGTAAGAAATACAATGTGTAATGTAGGATGCTCATTAGTAGTGACACGTTAGAGAACGTTGGTGAATTAACACTAAATACGGTGAACGAACAAATAGAAATGTTATATTAAGGGATGGTCATGTATTGACCGAAGCTCGAGAAAAACACGAGAATCATCTCACTTATGTCCAGACAAGCAAGTAAAAAGGGGGTCTAACGTTTCTTAAGGGATCGGGTCAATATAAGAGAGAAAGATAAGAATGAAAAGTAATAAATTAAAAGTTCGAATCCGTAAGTGAAGACGGATTAAGCAAGTGAGAATAAAAAAAAAAAAAAAAAAAAAAAAAAAAAAAAAAAAACTAAGTACCAAAAACTCAAATAAGTTATACGGGTCAAATGGCGATTGCCATTTGAACCCGGTATTTAATGTTCGGTTTGTCAAGTTTATTACTTGTAGGTGAGCATAATATTTGGGCATGCTTTGTCGCAGTTTGGAAATAATTAACCGTTGCAAAGTATAAATAACGAGTCAAGGGTTTTGACCCGCGCCAGGTATGTATAAAAAGATTATATTTTTAATAGGAGCTTAGGGCTCAACTAGATGAAATAAATGATAACTGATACCCATATGTAAGAATGCATTTACAGTTAGACTTCCGAAAAGTCAAACGAAATAAATGAAGTCCTTGCAATTATGCAAGTATAAGATACGAACGTGTACCTCGATACAACCACAATAGGTGAGGTGGTGTTAGTCTGACCTTGAAAGGTCAAACTGCGAAAGTTGGAGAAATAACCAATAAAAAGAAAGGATTGTATGTAAGAAATGGAATGTATGATATGTTTTAGCATGTACGTAAGAAAATTTTGAAAGAGGCAATGGGCGAACTAACGCCCCGTAGGACGCAGTTATGAAGGGTTAGGTGCTAACTGTTTTTATTAGACAAATATGATGGGATTCTTAGTGAGATGATAGTAATGAAGCTAGTAGAAAGATTCCCACGAGTGGGAGCATATTTCATGAATGGATGAGACCAATTCTGGTACATATAAAGAATCGGATCGATCCGGCACACGGATAACTAACTTATGCATTAAAGGTGAGGTTAGTAAAATGTTTAATTCTTGATTAATGATTAAGAATCCATAGATTTATTTGCAAGTGTGAACAAAAAGAATGGTAGAATAATTATGGCATGGTATACTATAATCGACCTATAACGGTCAGCGTGAGAAAGTATGGGTGTCATTAAGAGGGAGATCTAAAGGCCTTAAATGAAAGATTGAGCTGAATTGGTTAAACGCTCATATGGTGCTCGTACACAACATACCTAGTTGTTATCATAAGTAGTTCATGCAAGGAACTAATAATAAAGTGTGCGAAGGATTAAATTTGAGGCTAAACTCAAATTTGAAATTAGTTCAAGTAAGGGTAGTAACCGTAGAATGATGCCTTATACTCGTAATAAGTATGAAAAGGTAATTAGGAAGTGGGTAGCTTTGTATTAGTACCACTAAATCATTAAATGTTTATAGTATACGTATAATGTTATGTTAAGCCCTCATATGAACAATAAAGTAATTAGAAGAACGTTAGTAATAGGATAATGGGGTTTGCTCATGATTACAATAATGAATTATATCGTGCATAATTAGTGTGCGGAATGAAATAATCGATTTATATATATTAATAAATATATGAATATGTTACGCTCATTTAGAGAGATAGAAACAAGCAGTAAGCATAAGCTTGTATAACCAATAGTATACATTTGGAATAAATTTCAATGAACGAACTGCAAGTGATGATATATGCTTGGAACTAGCATTAAAAGTGAAAACGACACTAATAAGAGTTCTGGAACAGATTTTGACTTATATGTGATTATGAAAGTAATTTACTTGATTTAAGAATGGAGGGACTATGCGTACAAATACGTTTTATGCATGAATGAAACTCTTGCCAAGATCCCGAATGCATCTATGTTGTATTAAGCATCGTGAATGAATAGATGAAAAAGTAAGAGTAGAAGTGGTCTAGTTGGAATGAGAGAGGTTTCGGGGACGAAACCTCCTTTAAGGGGGGTAGACTTGTAACACCCCAAAAATGACCTTTAGACATACAAGCTAAATCTATTAAGGTCTAACCTAGTAAATGTAAATGTTACAAATACTAGTAGGATAATGAGAAAGACCAAAATTAAAATAACAAACAAACTAGAAGGGGCACATGTAGAAAATAGCAACAAGAAGGGATTAAAAGAATAAAAACCCCAAACACACTCCTGGTGTGTACGTGGGGATTGAACAACACAGGGGAACAAGGAGGAAACCCTTGTTCTTGCTAAATTCAACAAATTGACAAAGGATTTCAAAGATAATCGATTGCATGCTTCAAAATTTCGATCATCTAACCTCGATTATTGAAGTGGTAAGTTCTTTTGAACTTTATTTACTCTACTAATAGATTTACGATGATATTGAATGTTATTATTTGATAATACAATTCGTGCAATTTCTTTACGGATAAAGATTGGCTAGATGTAAGAGTTTATCCCGAAAAAGGTTTTAGAAGTTATGTTGTAGTGGATGCGAAATAGCAAATCCCTTGCGGATTTGGTTATGCTAACAAAGGGTATGATAAGCTATGCAAGTCGACAAGTTCTAGTTGAACAAGTCGAGTAAGAATAAGCTACTACTCGTTTTGAACGGGTGGTCATGAATGCTATGACATATGCTTGAAGTTTAATCCGATATACGGATGGAAAAGAAAGATTTATGTTGAAAGCAATTAACCCGATGTCACCGGGTCGTATGCGATAAGCTTGAACCTCATTATGAGGGTATATGCCATTACCCATTTAATTGGGTAAATCGAATGCGTAAGAATAATAAAATCATATGAACGAATGAAGCTAATATGTTGTTACATTGAGTTAAATGAGAATTACGACTAACTTTTGAAGTCTTGTCATTGAATGTAGGTAAATCCTCAACTTAGGCGACTCGGCGAAATGGAGCGAGCACACGATCAAAATATGTCTTACCAAGCGCTTCCGCTAGCTTATGCTAATGTTTTGCGTCAAAACACTTTTTGTACAAATTGTTGGTAAAACGCTTTTAAGTACTTGATGTTTTAGTTTTAGTAGTATCTTGTAGAATGATATTGTTTTGATTGTGGTTAAAACAGGGGCATACTCGTTTTACGAACGGGTCATGCCCAATTTTTGTAAAAATTTTAATTATGTATTCAAGTTGGTATTTTTGATGTCTATTAAATTACTCTAGTAAGTAATTTACCTTTTTGGGTTGTGAAAGATTCGTATATTGTAAAAGTTTATGTTTTCTAGCGTCTTTGGATGTCATTTCTTCTAGACGCAAAAATGGGCGTAACAGGTGAGCATGCTCCTCTTGTCATACTTCGGACCGTTCTTCTACCATATCCGTAATTTGTTAAGCTCCCGTAATTTGTTAAGCTCTCGCTATCCTCATATGCGAGTGTCCTTCAACTAAAACATATACAAATGTTAATAATTTCAACATTAAAGGATGCCCGTATTATAATACAAGGCTTTTCTACTATACGCATCAACGCGTGTAATTTCATTGACTATATCTATTCTATATCGATTTTATTGGTGTAACGTGTATTACACGATAACCATATGTGTTGTTCTCAGCACTTTAATCATATCAAACTACTGATATACATGTACTTACCGGATTTGCGATCAAGCCTCGAACCGAACACTTTATTCTTTTAACCTTGAGCTCTGATTACCAACTTGTAACACCCGTACTATTATTTAGCGCTTTTTGTATAAATTACGAAAAGAAATAAGTAATTACGACTACATATACTTATGAAAATACGGGTTTATTTAAACTTTTACAATGTGAAAATGATACAACAGAATGTAATTAGATTCGTCATTTAGAAATAACAACGATGCAACGTGCGGAAGCTTCTTTTTCATGTGTTCGGTTCTTTTCGTCGCTTGATCCTCATCCGGGTACTCTTGATATTCACCTAAGATCAAAACCAACTTAAAAGTTAGTTTCGATATCTTAAATATTAGTATAATCAAGTTCTAGTATCGAACAATCAAAAACAAAATAAAATTTCGGAATTTAGTCTGTCGCGCCACGCGACAGACTCCTCTTGATCTTTCGTGTGCCGCGAGCAAAACTAAAGATTTTAACAAATCTTAATGTTAGAAATTCTTAGGAATATTACGTAATCAATACTACGTTTAAAAACGGATTTGATTTCAGAAAATATACAAAGTTCAATATTCATTTTAGGGCTCCACCGTAACTTACGGTAGTCACCGTAAGTTACCGTGGCTTCTGGAAAACTATGGTTCCACCGTAACACAGGGGTAATTTACCGTAGCCTTCTGACCTCTACCGTAAGTTACGGTGGTACCGTAACTTACGGTAGCCTCTGCACATGTAAGTTTTTGACTGTTTTGTTTGTGTTGCCCATACCAATTTCTCGAATCTTTTATTCTAACAACCAGCATATTAAATTCTCGTGTTTTAATATGTCAATATTCAATTGTCAACAACAGAACAGTCAATCATGTTACGAAGCAATATCCATGCTTTAATCACTTTTAACTATAACATAATTACACGTACCTGGCTCGGATCAATACATTGACCCGTTTTAATACCTTGTCTCGAAAATTTGCTAATTCATAGCAACGCTAATTCATAAGCTACTTTATCCTGTAAGCATAAAACTTGACAAGTGCTTATTAGTCGATATTTTTCAAATGGTATCCACATTACTATTTGACCCGTTTTACTCTTTTTATTCATTAGGCTTACTTATAGTTGTCGTTCAAAAACCCATTTTTATAATTAGCTTTTCATGGCTAATTTACCGTTCTATCTCTTTTACCATTAAACATGGTTTTTATCATTTATGTTAGTTCCGACCCGTATTATTTCGCGTCGGGAACCGTATCTTGAAAATTATTCTTAATGTATTTGAAACTTATAGGATGAACATTTATTTTACCAAAAGGTGTAAGTTTCACTTACCTTGCATCCATGCCTCGCTTTTTTTTCCGTACTTGCTCCGTTTGACCCGCTTCATCCACAAGCTTCCATCTATCTCGTTAGGTGTCAAGCTATCATCATATTTCGTAAGGTGGTTAGATTAGTCATAATCATTTACGACTATTCCATCCTACGGGTTTTATGTCGAATTTATCATTCGTCCATATCAAAATTTTCATTCGATCTAATCATTGGTCGGTTCGACTTTTTAAAATTCAATTGACTTATCAACATATTCAAATGCACATTTGGTTCAATGAACTCACTTAGTTATATTTCATCCGACCTCTTAACGAAATCAAATTTTACATACTAACTAGTAGGCCGCGATTTCATTTAGGCGTTTCATATTACTGAAAATGGGTTGTTTTTGGTGATTTGTTTAACCTGTTTACAAGCCTTCAAAAATTATGATTTTTTTGTGTGGCGTACCCCTCGGAGGGTTAGAACTTGTGTTAAAATTTCAAGATCGAACTCTTTACCAAAAATTCGTAAAAATTCATCTACTAAGCTATAATCAGATTCCTCATTTCTGACTGCAGCTTACGAAAAAATTCATTAAAAGTTCCTCATTTATCCGATTGACGAAATTCCAATTGGCAATTCTTCTAATCACTTAATACTTTCTACAGTAAGAATTTGAGATCATAACTCAATTCCTAAATTGAGTTATGACATTCGTAATGGACTGCAAATTCTGGCAGAAAACGCAGCTTGAACCTTTGATACGGAAAAATTCATAAAACGCTCAATTTTCGTCGAAAAAATGCGATTCCAGTGGGGCTTTAAAGATATTCCCTGGAATTACATTTTAGAGTTAAGAAACAAACATTTTTGTCACGTTTTGTCCACGTTACAGCCAATACAAGTCGGCTGTAAATTCTGATCAAGAGCCGTTTGAATTCAGCTTTCAATTTAAGCATGTTCTTGACCTCATAACATTATTTTGGCAATCAAAAACCCTAAAAACAATCATCTTCAATGGTGTTCATGGATTTTTACTAGAATTAGGCACGATTTCAACATATCTTGTCTAGGTTTTACTTCTAAACACTACAATGTTCCTATTTCATCCATATAACAAGCATGCATCAACCAATTTCGAATTCCCCAAATTCATGAGAATTTCAAGTAGAGAATTTTTATAAAATTTTACATACCTTATGATCTCCTTGCA
This sequence comes from Helianthus annuus, assembly GCF_002127325.2. NCBI lineage: Eukaryota > Viridiplantae > Streptophyta > Magnoliopsida > Asterales > Asteraceae > Helianthus > Helianthus annuus. The sequence goes on along the minus strand of NC_035442.2, from coordinate 177,563,194 downwards.
ATAGGGATCATTAATCTATGCTCGATTTTCGTTTTGGACTTGATTTGATCCTTCAATTGATCAATTTTTGTGAGAGTTAGGGTTTGGTGAAGAACCCTTGTCGCCCTCCTGCTTCTTGTACGACCAGACACCTCAATTATGGGGTATTTGGTTTTGTTTTCACTAATTTAGTAATATAAGTTTAAGTTTTGACAATATTAGTCCCTCACTTTTGTTTAACATAAGGTTTTGTTGTTTTAACCCTATTTAAGTTATTTTTTGACTTGTAGTTAACTAGGTTATAATTTTCCTAGTTATTCATCTTGTTTAAAAACCCGTTTTAGTTTAAGTCCCGTTAAATCGGGCCTTTTATCCATTCTATTTTCCTGGAGGCTCTTATTCACTTTTAATTAATATTAGGATTATTCACTTGATTCCTAATATTTTCCGGTTTACTTTTACCACTAACGGTACTTTCCCCGTCTTCAGTATTAACGGGGTTTAATTTCCAAACCTGTTTTCGGGGTGTTACAGGCTCACAATCAGATTAAAATGTGCAGGATGATACAAACTTAACAGACTTCAAGATAGGTGGGAACCATTCATTGGCATATGGTCTTGGTACTGAAATTTCGTTCGATTGATTGTCGAGGTTCTGAGATATACGGTCTTTATTCTGTCTTATCATCTAGGTATCATGGTTGTATCTTTTTACCGAAAAATAACGGAGACGAAGTCTAGATCTTCCATGATACCATACATACGTGTACATACTGCATTCGACCTCAATAAGTGATCAACAATCACATGTCCAAACAAAATAATTGATGAAATATCACATTTATCCGGGAGTCAAATTCGTCTCTTTGCTGTACGTTGTATTGACCTGTTCATGGACTTGCTCCTGTGCCCTCATGCATATGAAAATCAAGTTCCTCATCAATAAGTGATTCTATCACATAGGGCTTGTTTTCAATCAAAAATAAGTGAGTTTCTCACATCTTTTATACGGTCAAATAGATGATAAGCGGTATACTCACCGGTAAGGTGAACTCTCGTGCATACCTAGATACGAGAATGTGTCGTGAGTGGATGAACACCGACTTGTAAGTATAACTCATACCGTAAATCGTATCTCCTAATTATGAGTATATCTAATCAGTTTGAGCTTATGTGGACAACAATATCGATAATCGCGGTAGTATACTTATCCAAAGCTTTAAATCGAAACAAAAATCATGTTGACAAAGACCGTAAGCTGGTATGATTCCTTTTCCTTGAAACTCGCAAAAGGTTTGACATTGTACAGTCGTTTACTGCTGTTTGTTGCTTTCTGTTAGTTTACCGCACTTTAAATTATGTTCTAGTGTAATTTGTAAAGTCCGTTTTTTATTAGCCGAAGTTGTAACTTGGAATTTTCTGCCGAAAGCCTGAAACCTACTTCATAAATGTCCTTTGCATTTGGTAAACTTAATCACAATTAAAATTTGATAAAATCAGTAAAATCTGTTCAAGTGTGCAAAATTTCAAGACTTAGTAATTTTGGGTACAAAGGTTTCACGAAAAACCTCTTGGTCAACAAAAGACCTAAAAAGTCAACGAAAAACCATGGTCAGGTCAACTGTTTTCTGTCTTGGTCAAAATTCAAAGTGTCACGATGAAATACATGTTTTTCGTCGAGGTCACAACGAAAAACACCTGGGCCTTATTAATTTTCGTCGTGGGCTTACTGTTCAAGCCCAACCACGTGTTTCGTCGAGCCCAATATAAGTTTCGTCGAGGATGAAGTTTCATCGAGGGAGTGGATATATAAGGGGACCCAATGTTCAGAGATGTCATCTTTTTCAAACCCACTCTTCTTTTCATCTTCTCCAACACTCCATCTCCCATACCTCTTTCACCGACTTCAAGTTCAAAACCCCCTTTCATTTTCTCTAAAATTTTTCAGTAAATCAAAGGTATACAAATGTTTGTTTAAATGATTTGAACCTTGAGGAATCCTCTGTTTTTACTCGAATTTTTTTCAAACCCTCGGACACCCCTTTATGTTCGCATTCAACTTATAAACTTTGTTTATGTTTCTTGATTCTTGATAAAATCTGATAAAATTAGGGTGTTTATGTTGAGTTGTATATTGATTTGGTTTTAGGTTTCGGGTGCTAAAACAGGGGTTCGATTATTGTTGAATGTTTAATCGATTTTGGGTGTTTTCCAGTCAAACTCGTGCTGGTTACTCAACTGGAGTTGTTTCCATCATGTTTGGGTTCAAACAAAGTGTCATAGTGTTTAATTTTTCTGAATCATTCATCGATTAACTGATGTCGGCAAAAAACCCTTTGATTTTGAAAACCCCCAAACTGATGTTCATCGAAAAACCCTAACCTATGACGAAACCCCTATGACGACAAAACATGACTTTCTTCAAACTGCCTGTGACGAAACACCTACGACGAAATACCTTTTAACAATGGAATATTTTCGTCGAGAGCCTGTCGACGAAAAACCACTGGTCAAAGGTCAATATTGACTTTGTTTGACCCAGGGGTTCTTCGTCATGAGATTATGTTATTCATCACAGTGTGTGTCTTTCGTCGTCCCTCACTTAGAAAATTTTCAAGATTGGTGCCCTTTCACAGAAGTTTGGTATTTGTTTGTTAACTGTCCACTTCATACTTGAACTTGCATAGACTTATGTCTAATGCACATTTTATGATATTGTGACTTACTGTGATTGTTTTCGAATACAAATGGCACCAAAAGAGAAGAAACGTAAGGCCGCGACCAAGAAAACCGAAAAACCGGAAGAACAAGTTATGTCAGAAAAGCGTCACAACATGATTGCATATCTTGATCCTGAAGAGAAGTTTACTGAACTGGAGGAGATCACGCAATGGATAAGGGAGTCGCGGATAAACAAAGCTGTCACTTTTTCAACTCCGGTCTACAAGTCGCTCATCAAAGCATTCTGGAATTCAGCGAGCGTTGTTGTAGTTGATGGAACTGAATTTATACAAGGGAAAGTGAATGAAGTGAATGTGAATGTCTCACCTGATATCTTGAACACCGTTCTAGAACTGCAAGATGATCCTAATGCACCGTACTCTATTCCAATAATGTGCACATGCGGTTGTTTACTAAGGATGAAGTCTACCGGTGATATCTTCAGCAGTCAAATCAACAAGGGAGATCTGCCAATGCGGTACAAGTTTCTACTACACGTACTTATTCAATGTCTTAGCAACAGACGAGCTGGCTATGAAAATTCAGACAATGATCTCATGGGACTCATGGTGGCATTAGTGTTAAACAAACCGTTTAGCATCTCGAAGTACATCTTAGACAACATGAAGGAGAATATGACAAGAACCGATGGTCGAACAACTAGGAATAAGTTCTGGATGTATCCTCGTTTTCTGCAAATGATCATGAATGTCCAGCATCCCGATCTTTTAAAAGCCGATGATGACATCTTGAAGATAGATACGATGATAGAGCATTCACTGAAGATCTTCAAAGGCCTTGCAACGAAAAGATACAAAGAAAGTGATCCGCCAAGAAGATTGATCTGTGCTCTTGGAAAGACAGACTACATCGCTCCAGAAGACGACAAATGGCGTCACAATGACAGCCAATCTGACGATGAGGAGCCGGAGTTAAAGAAAAAGACGGAACAAAAGTTTGGACGAAAGGATTTGGATTCTTCAGACAGTGATGATGAAGGTGGTGATGGTGGTGATGCAGGTGCTCTTGGTGCATCTACTGCTGGTGCATCTGCTGCTGGTACAGTTGGTGCTAGTTCAGCTAGTGATGATGAAGAGGATACAGAATCGGATGATAACCAATCTGAGACTGGGTACGAGTTCTATGTTGATGAACGTGGTGTAAGGCAGGTCAGGAAGATTAGACGGGAGGATGATGATGATGAATACGTTCCTTCGGATACCAAAGCTGAACGTTTGAAGGAGAAGCAAACAGCTGCTCGTCGAAAGAAGAAGGCAAGAAAGAACATCGGTTCTTCATCTGCTCAGCAGTCCGTTCCACAGCAAGAACCTACTCAAGAAGCAGAAATGAATCCAAACCTTGGATTCACGACCGATGAAGCTGTTGATATGGTGGCGTCTCCTCCAAGATCCTCCGAACCAACTCCTGTAGTGACTTCAGCTCCTAAAACTCCTACAGTGACACCTCAAGAACTAGCTCCCTCAATAGCATCGACCATTTGTGCAACGACTTCACAGCTGACCTCAGAGCGCAGATAAACTTGATTCTCTCAGATGCCGCAAGATGAAAAGATTGATTTCCTGTTCTCTCAATTGCAAGCTGCGGCTGGTCAAATCGATAGACAGTCGGCAGTGATCAATGTTACCACAAGCGACATGATTAAGCAACAGCTGGAGATAAACACGTTGAATTCCACTGTTGGTCGTCAACAAGCAGAGATTGAGCAACTAAAGGCAGAGAATGAATGCTTGAAGGCTGCTGATGAAGAAAGAGAACGCCAGTTGCAACAGATGCGAGCTGCGGATAACACTCGTGGTATTGACATGAACCGCTTGAAAGAAAGAAGCATCCAGGTTCAGAGGCAGGCCGACACTCTTAAAGAAAAGCATGACGACATGAAAGAGTGGTACAACATTCGGAATAACAAGATAACGGATGGGGTCAAAAGAATCACTGATGGCTTCGAGTTTTTAAGAAAGCGGGTCAACATTCTGTGGGGTGACCGATGCAAGCAACAACAAGTCCTAAAGAAACAAGATCATGATTCTGAGGATCCGGGTAACCCTGACCCTTCTACAACATCTGAGCAACCGCCAGCCACTGCATCTACTCAAATCGTTGTCTTCCAGCCTTCAAAGCTGGAATCGGCACAATGAACCTCTGGTGGATCCATAGAAGAAGTACAACAACTGGAGAGCAGTTCTTACATTGAAAGCTCTAAGGCTGGTACATCCTCTGTTCCTAGTTCTGCTGATCTTGCTTTACAGGCTATGCATCCTATTACTGGAGAAATTCTTGAAGAAGGAGAGATTGTTGCGGATCTTTCACATGAGCATTTACTTGCCTTGAATGAGATGAAAGAAATTGATGAGCTGCTATTGATGATATTCCGAGTGAGCCGGAAACAGCAAATTTAGAAAATGTTGAAGAAATTGTCTTTGAAGGCGTTGATAAGAAGTCCTCATATGTGCGAGAAGACGGGACTGAGTTCGCTTCTTTTAATGAAGAATGGTTGAAAGAGAACATGGACGTCATCGATGAACAACTGAAGAATCGAGATACTTCTGATAATGCTTCGGATGCGTTCACAGAGTGGCGAAAGAAGTTCCTATCTAAAGTTTCCAAGCCTTTGCCAGCGGAAGTTCAAGTTGACTACCTGCAATACGAAAAGGAGAACTTGCATGGAAAGATTCTTTGCTGGATGTTCGTGAAGGAAATCAACTGCATGGCCATCAAGCGTTAATACGGTATTCAATACTTCAGTTCGCTGCTGAGCATTTTGTCCTTACCATTTTACGACGTTGCAGCTTTGACGAAGCTTGAGCTCATTAATCGCTCAAACTTCGAAGGAGCAACGTTGTTTGCACGAAAGATAAAGATGAACAAAAGGACAGGATGGAAAAACGAGTTGTACAAGCCTCAGTTTCCTATCTATCAGCAAATCAAGTTCACCATGGATCCATCGACCAACACGGCGCGATACAAGCTTGTTTATCAGCCCACGAAGGTTATGAACAAGATCCCTTTAATGCCGATGAAACAAAACTTTTTGGAAGACATGGCGTTGTGGTGTTACGATTCGGATACTCATGAAACGGTTATTGTGTTCAAGGGCGATCGAGAGAACTTCCGGATGCTAGATCCGGTGTGGATTGCGAACATGTCCGCGGCTGACATCAGCAAGCTATTCCGACATGATATCTTCTACGAAGACAAGGACGCACATCAAGCGCTAAAATTTCAACGCGTCGCTTGTTTCTGTTTTTACCGAGGGATACACGCCGGAAGCACCTGGTCGTTGAAGCACTGAAGATTGAAGACCGAAGACCATGTAATAGACAAGGGGGAGTTTGTTGATGCATATTTTGTGTCTGTAACTTGTTCTTTTTAGTGTTGTATGTACGGTCTTTTATATTATCGAGTCTGTAATGTCCGTTAGTCGACCAAGTCGGATATCCTCCTATCTAACTTGGGTCCGACAGTTGTCTCTTTTGGTATGTAATGTTTATGAACTGTGCATGTTGCATATTGGGTAGTAGATTATGTTTGTGTGTTTTTACAAGTCTGCTGCAAACTGTCTAATAGTTTGCAGCCTATCTGTTTGTGAAGCCCTCGACGAAAGACCCTGTCTTTCGTCGTTCACATGTATAATGAAAAACCTGTTGGTCATCATTCCATGTTTCGTCATGATCATCGACGAAACACCTGGTGTTTCGTTGTCCTTGGTATTTCGCCAGGCCCTTTATGTGTTTCGTCGACAGTTGGGCTGGGCTGCCTATATAAACACCATTTGGTTTCTGTGTGAAACCATGAGAGCATACCCTACTGTGAGTTTACTGTCAAACATTGTGTGTATGTGTTTGATGCTTATTCTCAACCGTTTTAATCAATAGACTGTGTGAATCGTTGGTTACTTCGTGTTCTTGTTACATATTATGTGTTTGGTTTGGCATTGTTCACGGGGATCCCGCACTCGTGACAGTGTTTGTTATAAACAAGTGATTTGGTTTCGTGATCGATCCTCCGAAAACGGACCTACAAACCCTTATCCGGCTAACATGAGCCTTCTAACGGCAACATCAGTTGGTGTGCTTCCTTTTTTGTTGTATCTAAATACTCAAACAACAAATAGAACCTTTGTGATTAATCTAATACAAACCCCTTTGTTCTCAAACCCGCTGCCTCCATCACAACCCATCTTTGTCAGCCGCCGGATCAATTTTTTGGTTTGCAAAACCAAACCCAACCCAAGAAACCTTTTGTTTTAACTGCCGCCGCACACCTAAAACTCCCAACAAATCTGCCCAACTTAAATCGTTTTTGTTTGAGAAGGTGTTGAGGTTTTTTTGTGATTTGTTGATTTCGTTGGTTTGTTAAGAAAATACAGAAAGAAGTGAAGGTGGCACTGAATTTTTGAATTAGGGTTTGAGTTTGTATGTTTAAGATAGTGAGAGAGATGATTGAAGAAGGCACATGAACACCTGGGTGATTTCAAATTTTTTTTGGGTTGTTGATAAATACGCCTCTCCTAAATACGCCACTCACTTTCCTTTAAATCTTGAACGCGAGTTCAAGTTGCCTGGCGTATTTGATAAATATGTCGGTAAGATAACGTCTTTTTCTAGCGTTGTTATTCTGGAGGATTTAAGTTGCCCAGCATATATGTTCCCAACGTAATTGATAAATCTTGAAGGCGAGTTCAAGTGTCCAGCGTATTTATTAAATACGCGGGTCAGCTTTTTTGTCAGTAGAGACAACGTATTTACCAAAAAAACCGCATTTTTTGTCACGCTCCGTGTCAGAAAAGTTACTATGGCAATCAATCATGAAAAGAACGGTTCTTGGATATTTGATTCTAGTGCTACTGACACCCTGACGTTTGAACCGTTGGACATACGGTCAATGACCAATCCTCAAAAAACTCAAATCCGTACTGCAAACAACAGAACAATGCAAGTGAAAGGAGGAGGTGTGACAACCGGTAATTTACGAACCTTAATTACAGGATTAACAAGTGTTTTAGGCGATAATAAATAGTGTTTAAGACGCAACTTAATTTAATTAGGCCTTAAGTATGCCTAGGAACGTCTATCCGACTTTACAGTACGCGTATGACGATTTGCGTGGAATCTGCGGAATATTAAATGGTAACGAATGAAAACCGAACAAAATACTGGCAACGCCGAAATTACTAATTTTATACGAACATTTTATATTTACAAGTTTAATTTTGCAAATTTATTGTGCTTCCGTACGCCACAAACGCAAACGCGAACGGAAAACGCGACTATAGGAAACGCACCGATAACGAAACGGAATCATCGGACACGCGTGTTACCTTCAGAACTGAATTTTGACGATATATATTTAGATTCGTGATTATATTTTATAATCGAAGTCTAAACCGGATCGAAAAACGGATTAAAATGATCAACGTCGTATTCCTCGACATAACACCGGTAAACACCCACCTTGTTCCCCTGTTCTCTTTTAGCTCTCCGTTGAAGATTATATGAGGATGATGCTGATGTTGGTTCAACTACGATTCGAACCTTAAGTTTATTTTTTTTGGTCAGATTTGGTTCGAGACTCGGTCAATGCAAGACAGCGGACAAACTTCGGCTCGGGTCAGCCTGGACAGATTCATTTCATTTCGACCCGGTTCACTCACTCAAGACTTGGTTCGGTCCAGGTTCGGTTACGTTTCGAATCTGGTAAAACATAACTCAGATTTAAATCGGTTCTGACCCGTATTTTCGATTCAGGTTCGGGTCAACATAAGTCAACGACGACCAACCTCAGTCGACTTGGTCAACATCCGAGTCAAACTCGGTCAACAGCAGTCAATCGCGGTCGAAACCAGGCCCGGTAAAGTTAAACGACGCGAAATTAGTATAGATTGTTATAGTTACTAGATTTTTTTATATACTACGCGAATCGAGCTCGACCGGTTAAAAGTTTATACGTTAGTGATTTATTTACGATTCTTGCAAAATTTGCGAAAAGTTATATATATCTTGTTTGTTGATTTATTGGTTGAGTTTTTAAAAGAAAATACGACGACTTTATCTGTCGGGTTATTCGAAAAACAGAGGAAACTCTGCCCGATTTTTATTAAAATCCCGTAATATAAAGCGTATTTATATGTATAAACGGCACTTAGTAACTCACCAAAACGCGTTTATAACCTTTCGACAAAAGTGGATTACAAGTCAACGAAAACACATTGAAACTCTTATAACACTTTTATAAAATAAATATAATTAGTTATATTTATTTCAAACGTCAGAAATTATATTTTATAAAATAAATATAATGTCTTATATTTATTTCTAACGTCAACTATTCGGAAATCGTATTTCAAAAGTCTAGTATTTGGAAAATAAATAACATATATATAATTATTTATATTTATTTCGAGTGTCGAGACTTCGAATACTCTTATAAAGATTATTCGTTTCAAACATCTAACCGAACACGGCACGCGTCGCGCAATTATAGCACCTTACTAACCGAGTTAGTTGATAACAAGTATATATATATTATATATACTTACACCTTACGAAAGCTACGACCAGTCGTATCACTACTTCATATACGACTTTTATTCGCGACTACTAATACGACTTCGTATACGCACACCCATATATATATATGATTATATACATAAATGTATATATTTTCTAAAACACCCTAAAACTAAGTTGTTTTCGAGAATTAGTTTCATCCCGATTATCAATGGGATCAAATAACCATAGTTCGGTTATTTCAAATCAAGATAACACCTTAATAGAATCGTTTAGTTAGCGATTCGGTAGAGCTCGGGACACGTAGTTTAACTACGTTGTCTTATTAGAAACTAATAAGTTATTCCTTGATTAGGAATGCTTTAGTTGCACGCTAGCTACTTCACGTTCTTGGAAACGACACTATGGAATGCACTTTAAGCTAGCTTTGCACATGGAAATCCAGGTGAGTTCATAACCCCCACTTTTTCTATTTTTACATTTTTACAAATGTTTTCGGGGGTGGAAAGACATGCAAGTTTTTGCAAAAGCAAACAATATTTCGATGAACGAAAACACATATTTATAAACCATGTTGCAAATGATTTTTAATGAACTTGAATGGTTTACGAAAGGTTTATACTAAACATACCGGGTTTACAAAACGTGCATGATTTTCATGACTAGTGACGAGAATGTCCTAGTTACAACAACGGGACTGGATTGGCCTGCGTACGCAAAACGAGACAACTCAGTGAGATCATGTCCCCCTTTTCTTTCAAAGTCTCGGTTTACAACTTTCGGGGGGAAATACATGTCAAACTTAGGTATGATTAAGTTATGGAATGAACTCTTAGATCATGTGAGTATAGGTTGTAACTGAGGTGCCATTAATCCTTTTGAGGACCAAGGAACAAAGGTTAGATCTAATGGGTACGGGCGAGCCCCACTCACGGTCCATGGGTGACCACTTAGAGTGCTGTTGTGTCCCACTCGAGGTGATTCGACACTAAAAATTGCCTACGCGGGTTGAGTACCTCCTATGTCGTCGCATATATTAATGTCCTCGCGAAACATTAATGATCAACATGTTCATAGACGCTTTACATACCAACTTACAACACTATAACTTTCAAATGTTTTTAATATTCATTTGACGCAAACTCATAATACATGTATTTACAAACATTGATAATGTTTTCAACTTATGTACAAGTAAGAGGACGTGTTGGTCCTGCTTACAAATACTCTTTTGGGCTCGGCCCATTCTCTCTCGTGCAATGCACGAATACTCTTGTGGGCTAGACCCACAGTTTTCATATAACATGCCAAGAAACTTATTTTACTAAATTTTCTTCACAACTTTTAAACCGGTACACAAAAGATTTGTTTAAAATCTTTTTAAAACAAACTATGAACTCGCTCAACTTTATGTTGACTTTTTCGCATGTTCTTTCTCAGGTTGCATTTTTCAAAACTACGGAACGGTTGGAATAGGAGAACCCACGGGATTTCGAGTACTTAGCGGGAGTTCATTGTTTAGAAGTCTTAGCTTTTTGCTTCCGCTGTGCAATGAAGATACCGGTCCAGTCACGCCAAGCTCTGATATTTTGGGGTGTGACAGATTGGTATCAGAGCTATAGGTTTCAGCGAATCAGTTTTCTGTAGAGATACCTAGGCTTTAACCTTACTTTCCTCTAGGGACTTAGATATCAAGGATTGAACACATACAGAACGCCTAAGACTCGAATATGGGCTCCAACCGTTGCCGAAAACAATGAGACAACAATTTTGGTTTTAAACAAACACAAGTGTTGTGTTGATACGCGGTTCACGAAGTAGATTCATACATTAAGCAAAACTTTGAGAGTTTTGGATAACATGCATTTAGAACCTTTGTAAAGCTTATGTCGAAACTCATTAAAGGTCCTCACTTAGAAACCGTGACTAACAACTCCGACAAACGCCATTATATTATGTCGTCCATGCTATCTTACTTACCCGAGCAGGTAACCTACGCGGAACAAAACGCTAGTGCACAAGTATACATGAAACTTAAACTATACGTCAACGGATGTTGAAGTACATCACACACAACTTTCAAGGCAAGGCCTTTGGAAAACATGATTGAGTACGACAACAATGATGCTAATTCTGTCAGCGAGAGAATTACTGCTCGAAATGCGGCAATTTGCCACGTGATCCTGCAAATGACACGAATCACGCTAAGGTACGTTTAACTGGGATTTCACAACAATCTATACTTACTCTAATGAGACTCACAACTATTGGCGCTGCAAAAGAAGTCACATGTCTTCGCATTCCCCCTACTTCATTCATGGCGATTATGCTACGTACAACATTCTATGGTAATGTCACATAATAACCAATCATCATGTGAACTTCCAGGTAAAAACCTTAAATTTCTTTTGTTGAAATTTCGAATTCTTGCATATAGTGAGAAGATTTTTGCATTTCTACTCCCCCTTAATGATTGTTGCACCACAAAGATTTTCTTCCATGATAGAAAACACTCAATTGTTTTATTTTTGATGAATTCATATGTACGCATGCATTGTTTATCGCGCATGTGGTTCGTTGATTCGTGAAGACCATTGGAGGGCTTCACTCCAAATTGTCGTTTTATCAAAGATCAAATATCGTTCGCTATACTTGATCTTTGCATTGTGATCTAGATGACCAGCATTGTTGCAAAGTGTTGACTTTTTGATATCGAGTCAACGAACTAGTCGAAACTCTTTTCTTTTGAATACATTACATGGTTTGTTCATTGTAACCACGTTGAAATCTCTTGTTAACACATGCATTTATCGTTGGAATGTGACTAAACCAAGTTTAATTGTTGAACTTGCTCGTAATATATATTCGATTCAAGATTCCATATGATGGATTGAGGCCATCATATTCGAAATAATCCCAACAAGCACTTCATTTGCTTTGAATCATAACATGCTTGTTTGGTCTTTGACTTCATTAAATCGTTTCTTTGATCACGATCACCTTGTGGTGGCGTTTTTCACAAGTTTGAAGCTTGTGCTAATCTCATTGCTCACATCATGTACGGATTTAATTATTTATTTATTTGTTTAGTCTTATTAAATCCGCTTTGCCGATTTATCATATAAAAGCAATCTTAACACAATCGTGTGTTAAGATAATGGTACACAAATCCATGTTATACTTCGGTGTACCTCTTAACGGTTCTTTCATCATCGATCGAACATTTTGTAATGTTTATTGCTTTCCAACTTCGATCGAAAAATGATATTTATTGTTTCATTTTTCAATTGAAAATCCTATGAGATTTGGTGTCGGTATACATTTGTAGCTTGGGCTAATCATGGTCGATCGTTTCATGCAAAACTACATATGTATTTCGTTTGACTAATCATTTAAATGGTCTTAATGCAACTATGTATTAAGATAATGATACACCAGGTTCGGTTGTATTTCATTTCGGTGTATCCTTGCAACACGTTGATTTTATTCATTTAATGGTTCGATTGTTGATAAATCATTTTCATGAGTCTATTTATTTGAACTTGTTAAACTCGAGTTTCAATCATACAACAACCAACACCAGTTTCTGTTGGTAGTAAAGTCTATTGTTTCAGAAATTGAATTGTAGTTTGGGAACGTTCATTTGGAATTCTATTGGTCGAAATTCCTCTTTTGTTGGACCCCCGTAAAGTTGGTCACATTGGTGATAGTATCAATAAGCTTCGTTCAATTGACATCGATTTCTGGAACAAACTCAGCTGAACCGTAGGGTTCCTATTGATGCAAAATGTTCTTGCAATCACGTAATCTGAACAAGTTTTGGTTCGATTACATGGTCATTCACTTTGGTATTATTCAGACTCACCTAGGAACGACACAACTCTGAGAAGATAACATAGACTAAATTTCGAGGACGAAATTTCTGTAACAGGGGGAGAATGTGACAACTGGTAATTTACGAACCTTAATTACAGGATTAACAAGTGTTTAAGGCGATAATAAATAGTGTTTAAGACACAACTTAATTTAATTAGGCCTTAAGTATGCCTAGGAACGTCTATCCGACTTTACAGTACGCGTATGACGATTTGCGTGGAATCTGCGGAATATTAAACAGTAACGAATGAAAACCGAAAAAAATACTGGCAACGCCGAAATTACTAATTATATACGAACATTTTATATTTACAAGTTTAATTTTGCAAATTTATTGTGCTTCCGTACGCCACAAACGCAAACGCGAACGGAAAACGCGACTGTAGGAAACGCACCGACAACGAAACGGAAGCATCGGACACGCGTGTTACCTTCAGAACTGAATTTTGACGATATATATTTAGATTCGTGATTATATTTTATAATCGTAGTCTAAACCGGATCGAAAACCGGATTAAAATGATCAACGTCGTATTCTACGCGATTTTAACGTAAACAACGAACAAACGCGCAAACACCGGCTACCGACCCTAATTTACGTGTTTTATTACTGAAATTATATACTACGACGCTCAACGGAGTTCGGGTGCGAAGACGGGTTCCCGAAATGTTAATGGGCCACTTAAAACACGAGATTGGGCTTGTGGGCCTTGGGCCCAAGCCAAAGCCCATTAGAGAAACCTAGCTATATAAATGTTGTGAAAACCCTAACCCTCATTTGTTGTTCAGCCGTTCCCATTATCTTTTTCCATCTCAAATTCTTTTGCAAACCAAATATATAGACAAATGCCAAGAACCGTATCCACAATACTCAAAATAAAAAACACAGACACTAAAAATTTGCTCTCATTCATCTCCTTTAAAACAAATCTCACAAACCTCCCTCAAACACAGTCAAACACCCCTTGCTCTCTCTCGCTGATATCCGGCTACGGATCGGTGGCTCCGGTGTTGATTCCGACCGGTCAAACACGCATTCACACTCCATGATCTCTACACTACCCCCCCCCTCGTTTCATCGGTCAAAAAGACACCAACACCCGACGGTGGTGGTGAGCGGCGACTGCGGAGAAAGAGAGAGAAAGAGAAGAGAGAGGCAATGGCGGTGCGACGACGTGAATAGAGACGAAATGATGGTGCATGGCAGCGTGGAATCTTTTCAGCAGTGACGAAATTAGGAAGAAAGAGAGGGAACCAGAGAGAGGAGAGAACCGGCTGAGCCGGCGCCGTCTCCGACGACGGTGGAGTCGTCCCATTTCGACGTTTCCTCGACATAACACCGGTAAACACCCACCTTGTTCCCCTGTTCTCTTTTAGCTCTCCGTTGAAGATTATATGAGGATGATGCTGATGTTGGTTCAACTACGATTCGAACCTTAAGTTTATTTTTTTTTTTGTCAGATTTGGTTCGAGACTCGGTCAATGCAAGACAGCGGACAAACTTCGGCTCGGGTCAGCCTGGACAGATTCATTTCATTTCGACCCGGTTCACTCACTCAAGACTTGGTTCGGTCCAGGTTCGGTTACGTTTCGAATCTGGTAAAACATAACTCAGATTTAAATCGGTTCTGACCCGTATTTTCGATTCAGGTTCGGGTCAACATAAGTCAACGACGACCAACCTCAGTCGACTTGGTCAACATCCGAGTCAAACTCGGTCAACAGCAGTCAATCGCGGTCGAAACCAGACCCGGTAAAGTTAAACGACGCGAAATTAGTATAGATTGTTATAGTTACTAGATTTTTTTATATACTACGCGAATCGAGCTCGACCGGTTAAAAGTTTATACGTTAGTGATTTATTTACGATTCTTGCAAAATTTGCGAAAAGTTATATATATCTTGTTTGTTGATTTATTGGTTGAGTTTTTAAAAGAAAATACGACGACTTTATCTGTCGGGTTATTCGAAAAAACAGAGGAAACTCTGCCCGATTTTTATTAAAATCCCGTAATATAAAGCGTATTTATATGTATAAAGGGCACTTAGTAACTCACCAAAACGCGTTTATAACTTTTCGACAAAAGTGGATTACAAGTCAACGAAAACACATTGAAACTCTTATAACACTTTTATAAAATAAATATAATTAGTTATATTTATTTCAAACGTCGGAAATTATATTTTATAAAATAAATATAATGTCTTATATTTATTTCTAACGTCAACTATTCGGAAATCGTATTTCAAAAGTCTAGTATTCGGAAAATAAATAACATATATATAATTATTTATATTTATTTCGAGTGTCGAGACTTCGAATACTCTTATAAAGATTATTCGTTTCAAACATCTAACCGAACACGGCACGCGTCGCGCAATTATAGCACCTTACTAACCGAGTTAGTTGATAACAAGTATATATATATTATATATACTTACACTTTACGAAAGCTACGACCAGTCGTATCACTACTTCATATACGACTTTTATTCGCGACTACTAATACGACTTCGTATACGCACACCCATATATATATATGATTATATACATAAATGTATATATTTTCTAAAACACCCTAAAACTAAGTTGTTTTCGAGAATTAGTTTCATCCCGATTATCAATGGGATCAAATAACCATAGTTCGGTTATTTCAAATCAAGATAACACCTTAATAGAATCGTTTAGTTAGCGATTCGGTAGAGCTCGGGACACGTAGTTTAACTACGTTGTCTTATTAGAAACTAATAAGTTATTCCCTGATTAGGAATGCTTTAGTTGCACGCCAGCTACTTCACGTTCTTGGAAACGACACTATGGAATGCACTTTAAGCTAGCTTTGCACATGGAAATCCAGGTGAGTTCATAACCCCCACTTTTTCTATTTTTACATTTTTACAAATGTTTTCGGGGGTGGAAAGACATGCAAGTTTTTGCAAAAGCAAACAATATTTCGATGAACGAAAACACATATTTATAAACCATGTTGCAAATGATTTTTAATGAACTTGAATGGTTTACGAAAGGTTTATACTAAACATACCGGGTTTACAAAACGTGCATGATTTTCATGACTAGTGACGAGAATGTCCTAGTTACAACAACGGGACTGGATTGGCCTGGGTACGCAAAACGAGACAACTCAGTGAGATCATGTCCCCCTTTTCTTTCAAAGTCTCGGTTTACAACTTTCGGGGGGAAATACATGTCAAACTTAGGTATGATTAAGTTATGGAATGAACTCTTAGATCATGTGAGCATAGGTTGTAACTAAGGTGCCATTAATCCTTTTGAGGACCAAGGAACAAAGGTTAGATCTAATGGGTACGGCGAGCCCCACTCACGGTCCATGGGCGACCACTTAGAGTGCTGTTGTGTCCCACTCGAGGTGATTCAACACTAAAAATTGCCTACGCGGGTTGAGTACCTCCTATGTCGTCGCATATATTAATGTCCTCGCGAAACATTAATGATCAACATGTTCATAGACGCTTTACATACCAACTTACAACACTATAACTTTCAAATGTTTTTAATATTCATTTGACGCAAACTCATAATACATGTATTTACAAACATTGATAATGTTTTCAACTTATGTACAAGTAAGAGGACGTGTTGGTCCTGCTTACAAATACTCTTTTGGGCTCGGCCCATTCTCTCTCGTGCAATGCACGAATACTCTTGTGGGCTAGACCCACAGTTTTCATATAACATGCCAAGAAACTTATTTTACTAAATTTTCTTCACAACTTTTAAACCGGTACACAAAAGATTTGTTTAAAATCTTTTTAAAACAAACTATGAACTCGCTCAACTTTATGTTGACTTTTTCGCATGTTCTTTCTCAGGTTGCATTTTTCAAAACTACGAAACGGTTGGAATAGGAGAACCCACGGGATTCCGAGTACTTAGCGGGCGTTCATTGTTTAGAAGTCTTAGCTTTTTGCTTCCGCTGTGCAATGAAGATACCGGTCCAGTCACGCCAAGCTCTGATATTTTGGGGTGTGACAGATTGGTATCAGAGCTATAGGTTTCAGCGAATCAGTTTTCTGTAGAGATACCTAGGCTTTAACCTTACTTTCCTCTAGGGACTTAGATATCAAGGATTGAACACATACAGAACGCCTAAGACTTGAATATGGGCTCCAACCGTTGCCGAAAACAATGAGACAACAATTTTGGTTTTAAACAAACACAAGTGTTGTGTTGATACGCGGGTCACGAAGTAGATTCATACATTAAGCAAAACTTTGAGAGTTTTGGATAACATGCATTTAGAACCTTTGTAAAGCTTATGTCGAAACTCATTAAAGGTCCTCACTTAGAAACCGTGACTAACAACTCCGACAAACGCCATTATATTATGTCGTCCATGCTATCTTACTTACCCGAGCAGGTAACCTACGCGGAACAAAACGCTAGTGCACAAGTATACATGAAACTTAAACTATACGTCAACGGATGTTGAAGTACATCACACACAACTTTCAAGGCAAGGCCTTTGGAAAACATGATTGAGTACGACAACAATGATGCTAATTCTGTCAGCGAGAGAATTACTGCTCGAAATGCGGCAATTTGCCACGTGATCCTGCAAATGACACGAATCACGCTAAGGTACGTTTAACTGGGATTTCACAACAATCTATACTTACTCTAATGAGACTCACAACTATTGGCGCTGCAAAAGAAGTCACATGTCTTCGCATTCCCCCTACTTCATTCATGGCGATTATGCTACGTACAACATTCTATGGTAATGTCACATAATAACCAATCATCATGTGAACTTCCAGGTAAAGTCCTTAAATTTCTTTTGTTGAAATTTCGAATTCTTGCATATAGTGAGAAGATTTTTGCATTTCTACTCCCCCTTAATGATTGTTGCACCACAAAGATTTTCTTCCATGATAGAAAACACTCAATTGTTTTATTTTTGATGAATTCATATGTACGCATGCATTGTTTATCGCGCATGTGGTTCGTTGATTCGTGAAGACCATTGGAGGGCTTCACTCCAAATTGTCGTTTTATCAAAGATCAAATATCGTTCGCTATACTTGATCTTTGCATTGTGATCTAGATGACCAGCATTGTTGCAAAGTGTTGACTTTTTGATATCGAGTCAACGAACTAGTCGAAACTCTTTTCTTTTGAATACATTACATGGTTTGTTCATTGTAACCACGTCGAAATCTCTTGTTAACACATGCATTTATCGTTGGAATGTGACTAAACCAAGTTTAATTGTTGAACTTGCTCGTAATATATATTCGATTCAAGATTCCATATGATGGATTGAGGCCATCATATTCGAAATAATCCCAACAAGCACTTCATTTGCTTTGAAGCATAACATGCTTGTTTGGTCTTTGACTTCATTAAATCGTTTCTTTGATCACGATCACCTTGTGGTGGCGTTTTTCACAAGTTTGAAGCTTGTGCTAATCTCATTGCTCACATCATGTACGGATTTAATTATTTATTTATTTGTTTAGTCTTATTAAATCCGCTTTGCCGATTTATCATATAAAAGCAATCTTAACACAATCGTGTGTTAAGATAATGGTACACAAATCCATGTCATACTTCGGTGTACCTCTTAACGGTTCTTTCATCATCGATCGAACATTTTGTAATGTTTATTGCTTTCCAACTTCGATCGAAAAACGATATTTATTGTTTCATTTTTCAATTGAAAATCCTATGAGATTTGGTGTCGGTATACATTTGTAGCTTGGGCTAATCATGGTCGATCGTTTCATGCAAAACTACATATGTATTTCGTTTGACTAATCATTTAAATGGTCTTAATGCAACTATGTATTAAGATAATGATACACCAGGTTCGGTTGTATTTCATTTCGGTGTATCCTTGCAACACGTTGATTTTATTCATTTAATGGTTCGATTGTTGATAAATCATTTTCATGAGTCTATTTATTTGAACTTGTTAAACTCGAGTTTCAATCATACAACAACCAACACCAGTTTCTGTTGGTAGTAAAGTCTATTGTTTCAGAAATTGAATTGTAGTTTGGGAACGTTCATTTGGAATTCTATTGGTCGAAATTCCTCTTTTGTTGGACCCCCGTAAAGTTGGTCACATTGGTGATAGTATCAATAAGCTTCGTTCAATTGACATCGATTTCTGGAACAAACTCAGCTGAACCGTAGGGTTCCTATTGATGCAAAATGTTCTTGCAATCACGTAATCTGAACAAGTTTTGGTTCGATTACATGGTCATTCACTTTGGTATTATTCAGACTCACCTAGGAACGACACAACTCTGAGAAGATAACATAGACTAAATTTCGAGGACGAAATTTCTGTAACAGGGGGAGAATGTGACAACTGGTAATTTACGAACCTTAATTACAGGATTAACAAGTGTTTAAGGCGATAATAAATAGTGTTTAAGACACAACTTAATTTAATTAGGCCTTAAGTATGCCTAGGAACGTCTATCCGACTTTACAGTACGCGTATGACGATTTGCGTGGAATCTGCGGAATATTAAACAGTAACGAATGAAAACCGAAAAAAATACTGGCAACGCCGAAATTACTAATTATATACGAACATTTTATATTTACAAGTTTAATTTTGCAAATTTATTGTGCTTCCGTACGCCACAAACGCAAACGCGAACGGAAAACGCGACTGTAGGAAACGCACCGACAACGAAACGGAAGCATCGGACACGCGTGTTACCTTCAGTTTTGACGATATATATTTAGATTCTTGATTATATTTTATAATCGTAGTCTAAACCGGATCGAAAACCGGATTAAAATGATCAACGTCGTATTCTACGCGATTTTAACGTAAACAACGAACAAACGCGCAAACACCGGCTACCGACCCTAATTTACGTGTTTTATTACTGAAATTATATACTACGACGCTCAACGGAGTTCGGGTGCGAAGACGGGTTCCCGAAATGTTAATGGGCCACTTAAAACACGAGATTGGGCTTGTGGGCCTTGGGCCCAAGCCAAAGCCCATTAGAGAAACCTAGCTATATAAATGTTGTGAAAACCCTAACCCTCATTTGTTGTTCAGCCGTTCCCATTATCTTTTTCCATCTCAAATTCTTTTGCAAACCAAATATATAGACAAATGCCAAGAACCGTATCCACAATACTCAAAATAAAAAACACAGACACTAAAAATTTGCTCTCATTCATCTCCTTTAAAACAAATCTCACAAACCTCCCTCAAGCACAGTCAAACACCCCTTGCTCTCTCTCGCTGATATCCGGCTACGGATCGGTGGCTCCGGTGTTGATTCCGACCGGTCAAACACGCATTCACACTCCATGATCTCTACACTACCCCCCTCGTTTCATCGGTCAAAAAGACACCAACACCCGACGGTGGTGGTGAGCGGCGACTGCGGAGAAAGAGAGAGCAAGAGAAGAGAGAGGCAATGGCGGTGCGACGACGTGAATAGAGACGAAATGATGGTGCATGGCAGCGTGGAATCTTTTCAGCAGTGACGAAATTAGGAAGAAAGAGAGGGAACCAGAGAGAGGAGAGAACCGGCTGAGCCGGCGCCGTCTCCGACGACGGTGGAGCCGTCCCATTTCGACGTTTCCTCGACATAACACCGGTAAACACCCACCTTGTTCCCCTGTTCTCTTTTAGCTCTCCGTTGAAGATTATATGAGGATGATGCTGATGTTGGTTCAACTACGATTCGAACCTTAAGTTTATTTTTTTTGGTCAGATTTGGTTCGAGACTCGGTCAATGCAAGACAGCGGACAAACTTCGGCTCGGGTCAGCCTGGACAGATTCATTTCATTTCGACCCGGTTCACTCACTCAAGACTTGGTTCGGTCCAGGTTCGGTTACGTTTCGAATCTGGTAAAACATAACTCAGATTTAAATCGGTTCTGACCCGTATTTTCGATTCAGGTTCGGGTCAACATAAGTCAACGACGACCAACCTCAGTCGACTTGGTCAACATCCGAGTCAAACTCGGTCAACAGCAGTCAATCGCGGTCGAAACCAGACCCGGTAAAGTTAAACGACGCGAAATTAGTATAGATTGTTATAGTTACTAGATTTTTTTATATACTACGCGAATCGAGCTCGACCGGTTAAAAGTTTATACGTTAGTGATTTATTTACGATTCTTGCAAAATTTGCGAAAAGTTATATATATCTTGTTTGTTGATTTATTGGTTGAGTTTTTAAAAGAAAATACGACGACTTTATCTGTCGGGTTATTCGAAAAACAGAGGAAACTCTGTCCGATTTTATTAAAATCCCGTAATATAAAGCGTATTTATATGTATAAACGGCACTTAGTAACTCACCAAAACGCGTTTATAACCTTTCGAAAAAAGTGGATTACAAGTCAACGAAAACACATTGAAACTCTTATAACACTTTTATAAAATAAATATAATTAGTTATATTTATTTCAAACGTCGGAAATTATATTTTATAAAATAAATATAATGTCTTATATTTATTTATAACGTCAACGATTCGGAAATCGCATTTCAAAAGTCTAGTATTCGGAAAATAAATAACATATATATAATTATTTATATTTATTTCGAGTGTCGAGACTTCGAATACTCTTATAAAGATTATTCGTTTCAAACATCTAACCGAACACGGCACGCGTCGCGCAATTATAGCACCTT
Organism: Helianthus annuus; assembly: GCF_002127325.2. Classification (NCBI taxonomy): domain Eukaryota; kingdom Viridiplantae; phylum Streptophyta; class Magnoliopsida; order Asterales; family Asteraceae; genus Helianthus; species Helianthus annuus. Next base: position 177,541,424 of record NC_035442.2, on the reverse strand, counting down.
ACTAACCGAGTTAGTTGATAACAAGTATATATATAATATATATACTTACACCTTACGAAAGCTACGACCAGTCGTATCACTACTTCATATACGACTTTTATTCGCGACTACTAATACGACTTCGTATACGCACACCCATATATATATATATATATGATTGTATACATAAATGTATATATTTTCTAAAACACCCGAAAACTAAGTTGTTTTCGAGAATTAGTTTCATCCCGATTATCAGTGGGATCAAATAACCATAGTTCGGTTATCTCAAATCAAGATAACACCTTAATAGAATCGTTTAGTTAGCGATTCGGTAGAGCTCGGGACACGTAGTTTAACTACGTTGCCTTATTAGAAACTAATAAGTTATTCCTTGATTAGGAATGCTTTAGTTGCACGCTAGCTACTTCACGTTCTTGGAAACGACACTATGGAATGCACTTTAAGCTAGCTTTGCACATGGAAATCCAGGTGAGTTCATAACCCCCACTTTTTCTATTTTTACATTTTTACAAATGTTTTCGGGGGTGGAAAGACATGCAAGTTTTTGCAAAAGCAAACAATATTTCGATGAACGAAAACACATATTTATAAACCATGTTGCAAATGATTTTTAATGAACTTGAATGGTTTACGAAAGGTTTATACTAAACATACCGATTTTACAAAACGTGCATGATTTTCATGACTAGTGACGAGAATGTCCTAGTTACAACAACGGGACTGGATTGGCCTGCGTACGCAAAACGAGACAACTCAGTGAGATCATGTCCCCCTTTTCTTTCAAAGTCTCGGTTTACAACTTTCGGGGGGAAATACATGTCAAACTTAGGTATGATTAAGTTATGGAATGAACTCTTAGATCATGTGAGCATAGGTTGTAACTGAGGTGCCATTAATCCTTTTGAGGACCAAGGAACAAAGGTTAGATCTAATGGGTACGGGCGAGCCCCACTCACGGTCCATGGGTGACCACTTAGAGTGCTGTTGTGTCCCAGTCGAGGTGATTCGACACTAAAAATTGCCTACGCGGGTTGAGTACCTCCTATGTCGTCGCATATATTAATGTCCTCGCGAAACATTAATGATCAACATGTTCATAGACGCTTTACATACCAACTTACAACACTATAACTTTCAAATGTTTTTAATATTCATTTGACGCAAACTCATAATACATGTATTTACAAACATTGATAATGTTTTCAACTTATGTACAAGTAAGAGGACGTGTTGGTCCTACTTACAAATACTCTTTTGGGCTCGGCCCATTCTCTCTCGTGCAATGCACGAATACTTTTGTGGGCTAGACCCACAGTTTTCATATAACATGCCAAGAAACTTATTTTACTAAATTTTCTTCACAGCTTTTAAACCGGTACACAAAAGATTTGTTTAAAATCTTTTTAAAACAAACTATGAACTCGCTCAACTTTATGTTGACTTTTTCGCATGTTCATTCTCAGGTTGCATTTTTCAAAACTACGGAACGGTTGGAATAGGAGAACCCACGGGATTTCGAGTACTTAGCGGGCGTTCATTGTTTAGAAGTTTTAGCTTTTTGCTTCCGCTGTGCAATGAAGATACCGGTCCAGTCACGCCAAGCTCTGATATTTTGGGGTGTGACAGGAGGAACAATTGAAATTCCACCAACTATGAAATTATCAAATTGTCTTTATGTTCCATCATTATCACACAAACTGCTCTCAATTAGCCATATTACCAAAGAACTAAATTGCACGGAACAAATGCATCCTACCTTTTGCCTCCTACAGGATATCAGGATGGGTGTGATTATTGGACGTGGTACTGAGCGCCAAAGATTATACTACGTGGATGAAGTGGCTCAACAGGGTACTGTGATGTTGGCACATGGAACTGAAAACCGGGAAGCCTGGCTATGGCATAGACGTTTAGGACACCTATCCACCGGTTATTCACATCTTTTGTTTCCAAAACTCTTCCCTTCAAATGGTAAAATAGATTGTGAAACCTATTTTCGTGCTAAAGGCCATCGACAACCATTTAAACCAAGAAATACGAAAGTTACTTCACCTTTTTCACTTATCCATTCTGATGTGTGGGGTCTTGCTCCTTATATGGGGTGGGGGGCAGGGTTTTCGGTACTTTCTACTATTTTTGGATGATTACACTCACATGACATGGGTATATTTTTTAATAAACAAAGCCGAAGTTTACATGAAATTTATCACGTTTTATGCTATGATTCACACTCAATTCCAAACCGAAATGCAAATCCTTCGATCCGACAATGGGGGGGGGGGGGAATTTGTCAATACATCCATGAAACAATTCTTTAAAACCAAAGGATTAGTTCATCAAACCTCTTGCTCTCAAAGCCCCGAACAAAACGGTGTTTCCGAACGGAAAAACCGTATTATTCTTGAAATGACTCGAGCTCTTCTAATTGAATCTCATGTACCTACATCGTTCTGGCCGGAGGCGGTTGCAACCTCTGTGTATCTCCTAAATCGACTCCCCACCAAAGCTCTAAAGTTTAAGACTCCCTTAGATTGTCTATCTAAGTCTGCCAGTATTCCCCATCCTCTTACACTTGAACCTCGAATCTCCGGGAGTACAACATTTATCCACATACCAAAAACCAACATAAACAAGCTTGGCCCATGTGCTGAGAAATATGTATTTGTCAGTTATGGGATCGATTGTCACACCCCGACCACGTAAAACAACAAAACGTGGCGGAAACGTCGGGGAGTGTTGTAACAGAATCATTGTTTCACAACCATGGATCAAATAGTTTTATTTTATTAAATTTTTGAACTCAATGATTTGGTACAATTCAGATAAATACAAATAATTGTTTCTCAGTTTTAAAGTCGCTAAGGCACAAGTCCATCCTTTGTGTAGCATGCATCAATAATCATCACATAGCAGTACCTGAAACATATATGAAAATAGGTACGTCAGCATAAAAATGCCTGTGAGTAACATTGGATTTTGTGTATTAGATTCATGGCTTTAGATAATACGAGAAAAGGTTTTATGTTTTCAAAATAGCCATGAATCTAATGTAAAAGTTTTGTTTCTGAAAACGTGTCGTTTTGGAAAAGGGTTATAGTATAGACAAAAATATACTTTAGTTTTGAAAAGTTTGTATAAATGATATAACAAAGTATACTTTAGTTTTAAATAGTTAAATTGATAGTATATCAAAATATACTTTAGTAATTAAAATAACAAATTTGATAGTATATCTCAAGTATACTTTGGTTTAAGGATAAAAGTATCGGTAGTATATCAAATTATACTTTGGTTTGAAAATAGCATATCAACTATGCTTTGGTTTAAAAATATAGCATATCAACTATGCTTTGGTAGTATATCAAATTATACTTTGGATTTATGAAATAACAATGTTGGTAGTATATCAAACTATAATTTGGTAAACAGTAGCATATCAAACTATGCTTTGGTAAATAACAAAGTAGTATATTAAAACATATGTTGGATTTTGTACTTAGTATATCAAAATATACTTTGGTAGATCACATTTGGGAGCACATCAGACTGTACTTTTGTAGTATATCAACATATACAAAGAAAGTGTGATTTGGTATTCATTCAAGCCTTAGTGTATCAAACTACACTTTGGAGACTATAGAAATACCACAAAGGCAATTTCTATTTGGTTAAAATTTGGTTTCTGACATTCCATACAACAGGAATGGGGTGTCTAGTCCTATAGCGCTATATCATACTACCAATCGGCTGGGTGAATGAATAAAAATGGTACAATCCAACAATTTGTTTATTAAGTTTTCGAAAATCAGTGTTTAAACCATAGGTAATTGTTTAATTTATCAAAAGAATATGTAATAAGCATGTATAATCATGTAGTTTAAAATCAGGAAAATAACAGATAGGCATATATGTTTCACCCCAAAACAATTGAAAACAGTAAAAGAGGGGACTATGTACTCACTTGAGGGTGCTTAGAAGTCTTGGACAACAACCAAGCAAAGCTAGAGGGATCACGGAATCAAACGGCACCCTATATAGGTAACTATGTAAATAACCGGACCTAGATCGGGAGATCAGATAGAATGAGGTCTTGTAAACCAAATGAGTGTTGGAACTCATGTGATATGGTTTAACAAAGCCTGCATCCTAAAAGGAAGCCTAACCTAAGTGCTTTCGACCCGTTACGACCCGTTTAGGTAGCTTACACTACTTTAACGCGTCGTTCGCGTAAAACGCGTTCGAGACGTCTAACTAGTCCTATGACAGGTATTATATGCCTAAACATGTTCAATTATGTTGCATAATCAGTTAGGTGACAAATGTTTAGGTTACATATGCTTAAAATCCAATTATGCATGAAAAGGGCATTTTGGTCATTTACCTAAGGCATATAATCTACCTATCATACAACTATTTAAACTAGGTGACCATAAGGTATAACCTCGGAAGGTTATTCCCTATACAACTATGGTCACTAAACATGCTTGGTCGGATCCTAATGATCGACCAAACGGGTCGAGTTTGAAAGTCTAAGCGGTGGTTTAGACCGCTTGACTTATGACTCTAAACAAGCACTAAACTAAAATTGACGAGCTAAGCATGTTAAAACATGCTTAACTAAGTTAGAAAAATGGGTTTTGATATCAAAACAAAGTGTTTTGATATCAAGAGTAGTTTCGTTGCAAAATACGCTTAAATGCGCATTTTGACCGAAACTACGACTCGTCACTACGCCTAATCAACGTGGTAATCAGTGGGTATAGTCACTAAGGACTATAACCAACGTGATTACGCTCACGTTGTGAAGTTCAAACGAACTTCTCGTTGACCAACTCGGGGTCAAAGCTGAAAGTCAAACTATATTTGACTTCCAAACTAGGAAAACAATAAAAAGAATGAAAGAATGCTCACAATGGGTCCTTGCTATCTTTTCTAAAAGAAAACCAAGTTCCCAAATAGATTAGAAAGCTCCAAACACTTTGGGGAGCTCTCCAAATCAGATGTGAGAGGAGAAGAATGAGAATGAGCAAGGAATGAATGAAAATGGATGGCTATTTATACTTGTGGTGAGTTCATGAGATCATGCCAAGTTTTTGTGTGGCCTCCAAGGAATAAATCATGGCCATCCATGTGTTAGGAGCTGATTAATAGCCTTGGTGAACACTTAAACTTGCTTAACACACCAAAAATTTGCATAAACAGCCCCTGAATTAGCAACAGATTGCTAAAAATGATTTTCTGGTCGCTGGGCACTTCACGCGGCCTGCGTAAGGATAGGGAGGATCCTTACGCGCCCCGCCTGAGGAAAGTTTGACAGAAATGTCAAAACATGTCCCTGCACTTCAGAAACTTGGATTTCGACTGGTTTTTGACACGTTTAAGCCCTGTTAACCTCATTTCAAGGCTCCAAAATGAAGTTAAAGTATTGGGAACTCAAAACATGCTCAAAAATATCTCGGATGTCGGTTCGTTTGGTCGTACGATTGCGTTGTTCGGTTAATTACGACGGAAGTCGTAACGAACGCAAAAACGATCCAAATTGAGTGACGAATGGAATTTTATCATGCCAATCACTAAAATATAATATTTTAATGATAACATAAATTTTTGGATGTCCGGATATATTCAGAACGTAAGATATGCGCGAAAATGCAAACTTGTGCACTTTTTGACGCTTTTAGTCCCTGAATGAGCATAAAGTTTATTTTAGCACACCGAACCCCTCAAAGCCTATTTCTAAGCTATGGAAAGGATATTTAAGGTGTGTTTAACTTATGGTCAAGTTCCGGATTGTTCATTACAGTACATATCGGCATACTTTCACAGTTTGTCGAATTTAGTCCCTGTAAGCGAATAAACTTGATTTCGGCATACCAAACCATCCAAAACTTATTTCTAAGTTATGTAAAGGTTATTTAAGGTACGTTAAGCCTATGTCACTGTTCCGGAGTGTTTGTTGCATTAAACTGGCAATATTTACGCAACAGATCGCGTATAACCTTCCAGAAAGCGATTTAAAGCCCGAAATCAAACAAGAATTGATATGTGCAAATGATACACATATTTTCACAATCCCAAGTATGAAATGTGACACTCGTGTCACTTCAACCATCAAACAAATACCAAAGAAATGAAATATTGTGTTTCATACTTGTGATTTGTATAAATATGTGTATCGTTTGCACATATTAATTCTTGTTCGATTTCGGGCTTTAAATCGCTTTCTGGAAGGTTATACGCGATCTGATGCGTAAAAATAACCAGTTTAATGCAACAAACACTCCGGAACAGTGACATAGGCTCAACATACCTTAAATAACCCTTACATAACTTAGAAATAAGTTTTGGATGGTTTGGTATCCCGAAATCAAGTTTATTCGCTTACAGGGACTAAATTCGACAAACTGCGAAAGTATGTCAATTTGTACTGTAACAGACCTTCCGGAACTTGATCATAAGTTAAATATGCCCTAAATATCCTTTACATAGCTTAGAAATAGGCTTTGAGGTGTTTGGTGCGCAAAAATAAACTTTATGCTCATTCAGGGACTAAAAGCGTCAAAAAGTGCATAAGTTTGCATTTTCGCGCATATTTTACGTTCTGAATACTTCCGGACTTCCAAAAATTTATGTAAGCAATAAAATATTTTATTTTAGTGTTTGGCATGATAAAATTCCATTCGTCGCTTAATTTGGATCGTTTTTGCGTTCGTTACGACTTCCGTCGTAATTAAGCAAATAACGCGATCGTACGACCAAACGAACCGACAGCCGAGATGTTTTTGAGCATATTATAAGTTCCCTATACTTTAACATCATTTTAAAGCTTTGAAATGGGGTTAACGGGGCTTAAAAGTGCCAAAAATCAAGTTTTACAAGTGCATGGACCATTTTTGAAATTTCTGACCAGATTCAATGAACCTAGTCCAATTTTGAAATGTTAATGGTTTTAACCCATGGTTTTGCAAAACCATGGGCTGGTATTTAATGATATTTTCAATACCATGGGCTCATATTAGGGGCTCCCATGGTTTCATAAAACAAGAGGTGCACATGTAAGGTTGAGATTGAAGCACGTTTCCCGATAAACGATCCTAACGGTGGTCCATTTCCTATAAATACCCACCATGGTTCATTCAATCTTCTCACACAAATCTGATCTAATGTGCTCTAAGTTGAAGCCATTGCTTCATACCTGAGCTATTTGGATCAAGATTTGCTTGCTTGGACCTTCTGTAAGTATTCTTTCGCGTTTTTCGTTCGTTTCTATCGTTAAAGTCAAACTGCGTTTGACTTTCTGCTTTGACCAGTTTATGGTCAAATCAAAGTTCGTTTGAACTTCATAACGTGAGCATAATCACGATGGTTATAGTCCCTAGTGACTATACCTACTGATTTCCACGTTATCTAGGCTCAGTGACGAGTCGTAGTTTCGGCCAGAATGCGTTTCCTCGCGTATTTTGTAACCAAACTACTCTAGGGTATCAAAACCATTTGTTTTGATACCAAACCTGTTTTCTAACTTTACTAAACATGTTCTAGCATGTTTAGCTCGTCGCTTTTAGATTTGTGCTTGTTTAAGGTCGTAAAGGTAAGCGATCTAATCAATCGCTTATACTTTCGAACCCGGCCCATTTGGTCGATCATTAGGATCCGACCAAACACTTTAGGTGACCATAGTTGTATATGAAATAACCTTTTAAGGTTATACCTTATGGTCACGTCGTTTAAGTAGTTGTAAGATAAGTAATTCTTATGCCTTAGGAAAATTACCAAAATGCCCTTTTTACGCATAAATTCATTTTAAGCATATGTAACCTAAGTTTTGACATCTAAACTGATTAGACAATAATATTAGACATGTTAAGGCATACATTACTTGTCACAGGACTAGTTAGGCGTTCCGAACGCGTTTTACGCGAACGACGCGTTAAAGTAGCGTAAGCTACCTAAACGGGTCGTAATGGGTCGTAAGCACTTAGGTTAGGTTTCATTTTAGTATGTAGGCTTTGTTAGACCATATCATATGAGTTCCAATACTCATTTGGTTTACGAAACCTCATACTATCCGACCTTCCGAGTTAGGTCCGTTTATTAATATAGTTACCTACATTAGGTGTCGTTTGCTTTCCGTGATCCCTCTAGCTTTGTTTGGTTGTTGTTCAAGACTTCTAAGCACCCTCAAGTGAGTACATAGCTCCCCCTCTTTTATTGTTTTTCAAACATTTTGGGGTGAAGCACATGTGCCTACTTGTTACTTTCATGTTTACACATTACTTGATTAACATTTGACATAGACATTTTGATATTGATATACACATTTCATGGGCTACATTTTGACATGAACATTATGATATGGTTTTCACAAAGATATTTGACAATTGGTTTAGACATGGGCAAATTACATTGGTGGTTTGTTTGGGTAAGTGATTTAAGTAACGAGACGTGTGTAATGTGATACAAGCATGGTGGATATGTCGCTGGTACTTCCTATATATAAGTGCTTGTATTATATTACATCTCGTAGCGTTATTTTAATCATTCAATTTGGACTTATACATTTTATACAAATAACATATTTTCACACGACATTGTTTTACAAAACAGTATTGTTTTATACAAATTCATTTTTACTTGGTTATTCATTTAACCTTACATCATTTTTTTACTATACATATCTATCATCGCTTTTCAAACGATTTGTAAAAAAACATTTTTACAAGAATCATGACTGACTTTTGTTAAACAACTTTTTCTCAACTTATAAGTCATGAATCCTAAATCAATAAAACCTATGTACTCGTCGGCATTTTTATGCTGACGTATTTTCACATGTGTTTCAGGTACATTAGTTGGTGTTATATGATGGTGATATTGGTGTATGCTCACATAGGAATGGACGAGGCCTTAGTGACATTAAAAGATGCAAGACTAGTTAATTATGTTATGTTTCTTTGTTTGTTAAAACATTATAACTCATTTAATTCAATAAAACGAAATTTGTTTATTCCATGGTTGTGAAACAATGATTCTGTTACAACACTCCCCGACGTTTCCGCCACGTTTTGTTGTTTTACGTGGTCGGGGTGTGACAGAAAAGTTGGTATCAGAGCTCATGGTTATAGGGAATTAGGTTATTAGTAATGCTTTGACCTAGTCTATAACCTTCCTAGGACCCTAACGCGAGTTTACTTGCGTTTAGTCATAAAACAATACCGTCACTTATCCTTAAGTGACAACCACAATAAGAACATAAATTTTGATCTGCCTTGAAAACTAATCATCTGTTCTAGGATGATTTATTATAAGGTTTTGAACCCTTCCAGTTTGACTCATATTTGGCTTAGTGCCTTTTGAGTTTTCAAACTCGTCAAAGTTTGGGTCTAAATAATGTGAACACGTGCAAACTGGAAGAGTGGGTGCCTGTACCCTGGGTCTTCTATCTAAGGCCAGAGTGTTCGTACAAATCCGCAGTATCAGACCAGTCACTCTTACCTGGGAACTCTCGGGGTGAGTGTCCACTTATAGGCGAGCATGTCTTCACGATACATTATATTGACCCAGATACTTTGATTAGTCACTGTTTCATTTGTTTGCCTTTGGTAACAAACAAATGGTCACAATCTTCATGCGTTGTCATTCTCTTTTGGCTATCTTTCGCTTGTTTCCTCCTATGCCTTCCATTGTCTTCAAGATGCCTCTTAATCGCAACAACGCTCAAATGTCCAAACCAGGTGCTGCAATTACCCAGCAAATAGGCGTCATACTCCAGAGGACCGTTGATTTAGCTATTACCATGACTCAGGGATGAAGCCGTATAAGGGAGCTTCTCCTTGGCGCAATCAATGCCACCGTCATCATCCGAATCAAATACCCTGTTTCAAATGTACCCACGGGGGACGATAGGGACATTTGGTTAACATGTGCCGCTTTGCAATCCAAAGCAAAGCTGTTACCAATCCTGCTGCTGCTCAACCTTCAAAATTCTGCTTCATATGTCGCCTTGGCATATCTAGCGCCTCAACCTCATGAACTTTCTACCTTGTGTATCGACGTAAGCACGCCTAGTGCAAGGTGCCGGAACACCTCTCGTTACACAAACTCCAAAATCCATATAGGATCTTTCTATCCTCATAATTAGATCCTTGTGGGTGGGTAACATTCATCGGAGTCCTTAATTGAATTCTTTGTATGATTCAATACGTACATTACAATTCAATAAGGACAAAGCCGAATTCCTATTAAGATTTTTCTATCTTCATAGATTGATTCTTGAAAATGATTAAAGTGCTAAATGAAATCCACGGATTGGATTCCTCGTGTGCTTTAAGTATCCGCGTCCAAAGATAACAACTTAAAAGTCAAATTAAACAATTATGTGATTATGTGCTTATGTTCTCCCTTTTATGTTTTTGTGATCCGAAATTTTGTTATCCAAATCCTCGTAGAATCTTCTATATCTTCGTATAAGGGATTCATAGTAGGATATCAAAAGATACTACCTCAATCCTTAATGGGCTTCAACCAGTGGCGGACCCAGGATTTTTTTCCAATGGGGTCCCTTTAATCTGTGTTAACATATTTCACAAACAAACGTTATAATTTTTGGGTCGGTCGTCATTCGGGGCGGGGCGGGCGAGAAACATAATAAAATACAATATCAAATAAAACTATATGATCATTACTCATTAGAAAACACATATTAAAAATATGATGTCATACGAAATGAAAAAGATTACAAATATTCAAAGTTGTATATCTAACATTGTGTTAAAATTTTTAACATCATAATAATGACGACATGTAATATTAGTCTTTTCTTCTTCTATATTTAAGTTATGGTATTCATATTCCATGTCCAGAATTTCTTTCTTTTTTTTCACAAAATGATACCACATCTTAACTAAGTAAATAAATTAGAATTACCATTTTCCAAGGAATGAATCTTAACAAATAACAAGTATAAGTTAAACAAGGATTAAATAGTATTACTATATATGTGGGTTCCCAATACCATAAGCAATTATGGCAGCATTAAATCTCTTGGAATTGTTAAAAAAACTACAAAATCAAGTGAGAAGGAGTCGAACTTGTGACCTGCATGTTAGAAAACAAAAATTCCCCACTGCAACAGCTTCACATTTAATAATATGGGGTCCAACTAATTATTTTTATGGGGTCCTTAAAAAATTTAACATACCGCTTCTATTAAAATTTTAAAAAAACATTGGGGTCCGGGGACCCCGACCCACACCATGTGGGTCTGCCCCTGGCTTCAACGTTATAGTTAAAACCCTTGGATTATAAAGTACTATTCCAAAGTTTAAAGACATCATGTGTTGATGTAGTTAAAAATTCCTCTTGGGTGGTGTAGTTAAAGAGATTGATTCGTCAATCTAGTTAAAGACATCCTCCGTTGATGTAGTTAAAGATTCCTCTTGGGTAGTTTAGTTAAAGAGATCATTCGTTGATCTAGTTAAAGAGATTGGTTCGACAATCTAGTTAAAGATATCATGCGTTGATATAGTTAAAGAGGCCCTCTGGTGGTCTAGTTAAAGAGATCATTCGTTGATCTAGTTAAAGAGATTGTTTCAGCAATCTAGTTAAAGATATCATGCGTTGATATAGTTAAAGAGGCCCTCTGGTGGTCTAGTTAAAGAGATCATTTGTTGATCTAGTTAAAGAGATTGGTTCGACAATCTAGTTAAAGATATCCTGTGTTGATATAGTTAAAGAGGCCCTCGGGTGGTCTAGTTTAAGAGATTGTTTGATAATCTAATTAAAAAGATCCTTTGGTGACCTAGTTAAAGGGACTCTATTGAAGTCTAGTTAAATCACCATAGGATTATTCCTTTGATCTTTTCAACTTCATGTTTCAAGTCCTCACAAGTTTCCTCTAAATAAATTTCGGGACGAAATTTCCTAAAGTAGGGGAGACTGTGACACCCGTGTCACTTCAACCATCAAAAAAATACCAAACCAATGAAATATTGTGTTTTATACTTGTGATTTGTATAAATATGTGTATCGTTTGCACATATTAATTCTTGTTCGATTTCGGGCTTTAAATCGCTTTCTGGAAGGTTATACGCGATCTGATGCGTAAAAATAACCAGTTTAATGCAACAAACACTTCGGAACAGTGACATAGGCTCAACATACCTTAAATAACCCTTACATAACTTAGAAATAAGTTTTGGATGGTTTGGTATCCCGAAATCAAGTTTATTCGCTTACAGGGACTAAATTCGACAAACTGCGAAAGTATGTCAATTTGTACTGTAACAGACCTTCCGGAACTTGATCATAAGTTAAATATGCCCTAAATATCCTTTACATAGCTTAGAAATAGGCTTTGAGGTGTTTGGTGCGCAAAAATAAACTTTATGCTCATTCAGGGACTAAAAGCGTCAAAAAGTGCATAAGTTTGCATTTTCGCGCATATTTTACGTTCTGAATACTTCCAGACTTCCAAAAATTTATGTAAGCATTAAAATATTTTATTTTAGTGTTTGGCATGATAAAATTCCATTCGTCGCTTAATTTGGATCGTTTTTGCGTTCGTTACGACTTCCGTCGTAATTAAGCAAATAACGCGATCGTACGACCAAACGAACCGACAGCCGAGATGTTTTTGAGCATATTTTAGGTTCCCTATACTTTAACATCATTTTAAAGCTTTGAAATGGGGTTAACAAGGCTTAAAATCAAGTTTTACAAGTGCATGGACCATTTTTGAAATTTCTGACCAGATTCAATGAACCTAGTCCAATTTTGAAATGTTAATGGTTTTAACCCATGGTTTTGCAAAACCATGGGCTGGTATTTAATGATATTTTCAATACCATGGGCTCATATTAGGGGCTCCCATGGTTTCATAAAACAAGGGGTGCACATGTAAGGTTGAGATTGAAGCACGTTTCCCGATAAACGATCCTAACGGTGGTCCATTTCCTATAAATACCCACCATGGTTCATTCAATCTTCTCACACAAATCTGGTCTAATGTGCTCTAAGTTGAAGCCATTGCTTCATACCTGAGCTATTTGGATCAAGATTTGCTTGCTTGGACCTTCTGTAAGTATTCTTTCGCGTTTTTCGTTCGTTTCTATCGTTAAAGTCAAACTGCGTTTGACTTTCTGCTTTGACCAGTTTATGGTCAAATCAAAGTTCGTTTGAACTTCATAACGTGAGCATAATCACGATGGTTATAGTCTCTAGTGACTATACCTACTGATTTCCACGTTATCTAGGCTCAGTGACGAGTCGTAGTTTCGGCCAGAATGCGTTTCCTCGCGTATTTTGTAACCAAACTACTCTAGGGTATCAAAACCATTTGTTTTGATACCAAACCTGTTTTCTAACTTTACTAAACATGTTCTATCATGTTTAGCTCGTCGCTTTTAGATTTGTGCTTGTTTAGGGTCGTAAAGGTAAGCGATCTAATCAATCGCTTATACTTTCGAACCCGACCCATTTCGTCGATCATTACGATCCAACCAAACACTTTAGGTGACCATAGTTGTATATGAAATAACCTTTTAAGGTTATACCTTATGGTCACGTCGTTTAAGTAGTTGTATGATAAGTAATTCTTATGCCTTAGGAAAATTACCAAAATGCCCTTTTTACGCATAAATTCATTTTAAGCATATGTAACCTAAGTTTTGACATCTAAACTGATTAGACAATAATATTAGACATGTTAAGGTATACATTACTTGTCATAGGACTAGTTAGGCGTTCCGAACGCGTTTTACGCGAACGACGCGTTAAAGCAGCGTAAGCTACCTAAACGGGTCGTAATGGGTCGTAAGCACTTAGGTTAGGTTTCATTTTAGTATGTAGGCTTTGTTAGACCATATCATATGAGTTCCAATACTCATTTGGTTTACGAAACCTCATACTATCCGACCTTCCGAGTTAGGTCCGTTTATTAATATAGTTACCTACATTAGGTGTCGTTTGCTTTCCGTGATCCCTCTAGCTTTGTTTGGTTGTTGTTCAAGACTTCTTAGAACCCTCAAGTGAGTACATAGCCCCCCCCCCCTCTTTTACTGTTTTTCAAACATTTTGGGGTGAAACACATGTGCCTACTTGTTACTTTCATGTTCTCATATCATGTACTTGCTATTTTCATTAGTACACTATTAGTACATGATTTCATTATGTTTTTGCTATGTATGCCCATTGTGTGCATACTTAGTACATCGTTTTACATGACATTTCATGCTATGTATGTTCATCATACTTAGTACATTTTACATCACATGCTATGTATGTCCATTTGTCGTATACTTAGTAAATTGTTTGTGCATTCTTACCTATGGTTTAGTTGATACATATTTCACTTGCCATACATGACATTATGTTTACACATTACTTGATTAACATTTAACATAGACATTTTGATATTGATATACACATTTCATGGGCTACATTTTGACATGAACATTTTGACATGGTTTTCACAAAGATATTTGACAATTGGTTTAGACATGGGCAAATTACATTGGTGGTTTGTTTGGGTAAGTGATTTAAGTAACGAGACGTGTGTAATGTGATACAAGCATGGTGGATACGTCGCTGGTACTTCCTATATATAAGTGCTTGTATTATATTACATCTCGTAGCGTTATTTTAATCATTCAATTTGGACTTATACATTTTATACAAATAACATATTTTCACAAGACATTGTTTTACAAAACAGTATTGTTTTATACAAATTCATTTTTACTTGGTTATTCATTTAACCTTACATCATTTTTTACTATACATATCTATCATCGCTTTTCAAACGATTTATAAAACAAAACATTTTTACAAGAATCATGACTGCCTTTTGTTAAACAACTTTTTCTCAACTTATAAGTCATGAATCCTAAATCAATAAAACCTATGTACTCGCCGGCATTTTTATGCTAACGTATTTTCACATGTGTTTCAGGTACAGTAGTTGGTGTTATATGATGATGATATTGGTGTATGCTCACATAGGAATGGACGAGGCCTTAGTGACATTAAAAGATGCAAAGACTAGTTAATTATGTTATGTTTCTTTGTTTGTTAAAACATTGTAACTCATTTAATTCAATAAAACGAAATTTTGTTTAATCCATGGTTGTGAAACAATGATTCTGTTACAACACTCCCCGACGTTTCCGCCACGTTTTGTTGTTTTACGTGGTCGGGGTGTGACATGAAACACAAAATTTCATTGGTTTGGCATTTGTTTGACGGTCACAGTGACACAGGTGTCACAGTCTCCCCTACTTTAGGAAATTTCGTCCCGAAATTTATTCGTATGAGTCCGTCTGTGACTTTGTGTCAAATAACCCCTAGAGATATGCAAAGCAGTATATCCTATCATTTCCTTAACAGGCATTCTTCAGAAACGAAAATGAATGGACGGAGTCATTTTCAACAGATGCTTCCTCAGAAACGGAAATGAAAAGGATAACCAAACGGATATTCATTTCCTTCAACGGATATTCTTCATAAACGAAAATGAACAAACGGAGTCATTTTCAACAGATGCTTCCTCAGAATCGGAAATGAAAAGGATAACCAAACGGATATTCATTTCCTTCAACGGATATTCTTCAGAAGCGAAAATGAATGGATGATCCATTTTCTTCAACGGGTTCTTCATCGGAACGGAAATGAAGGATTAAACAAACGGATATTCATTTCCATCAACGGATATTCTTTCAGAAGTGAAAAATGAATAGCTAGTTCATTTTTCTTCAACGGTTGCTTCATCAGAATTGGAAATGAACAGAGTTCACTCAAGACACATGACAAAACTCGTTGTGGTTTCTGTGCACTAAATTCCATAATTATGTAGGCATCCATAATTACGTAATTCCTTGCACAGTCCGCACAGTTCATTTCATATGTGTAGGGGAAGAAGATCAAACCTGTGATGAGTGTGGCTAGACTACCATAGGGTCCTTTTAATTAGATCAACAAATGATCTCTTTAATTAGACCACCAAGGAGTCTTTTCAGCTATTTCATCACATGAAATTCCTAACCAGATTTTTGGATAAATCTGTTTAACTAGACCACTCAAGGGGTCTAATTATGGAATAGTACTTCATAACCCAAGGGACTTAACTACAACGAAGAAGTCCATTAAGGATTTAAGATAGTACCTTTGGATATCCTACTATGAATCCCTTATACGAAAATATGGAAGATTCTATGAGGATTTGGATAACAAAAATTTGGATCACACAAAACATAAAAGGGAACACATAAGCACATAATCACATAATTGATTAACTTGGCCTTTAATTTGTTATCTTTGGACACGGATATTTAAAGCACACCAGGAATCCAATCCGTGGATTTCATTTGGCACTTTAATCATAAGAATCTAACTATGGAGATAGAAAGATCTTAATAGGAATTCGGATTTATCCTTATTGAATCGTAATATACGTATTAAGGTATACGAATAATTCAATTTAGGTCTCCGATTTGATTGATAATCATCCATAAGGATCTAATTATGAGGATAGAAAGATCCTATTTTGGAATTTGGAATTTTGTGTAACGAGAGGTGTTCCGACACCTTGCACTAGGCGTGCTTAAGTTGATACACAAAGTAGAAAGTTCATGAGGTTGAGGCGCTAGATATGCCAAGGCGACATATGAAGCAGGATTTGAAGGTTTGAACAACAGCAGGGTTTATAGCAGCTTTGCTTTGGATTGCAAAGCAGCATATGTTAACCAAATGTCCCCATCGTCCACCGTGGGTACACTTGAAACAGGGTATTTGATTCGGATGATGACGGCTACATTGATTGCACCAAGGAGCAGTTCCCTTATACGGTTTCATCCATGAGGCGAGACATGGTGATAGCTAAATCAACGGTCCTCTGGAGTACGACGCCTATTTGCTGGGTAACTGCAGCACCTGGTTCGGACATTTGAGTGTTGTTGCGATGAAGAGGCATCTTGAAGACAATGGAAGGCATAGGAGGAAACAAGCGAAAGATAGCCAAAAGAGAATGACAACGCATGAAGATTGTGACCATTTGTTTGTTACCAAAGGCAAACAAATGAGACAGTGACTAATCAAAGTAAGCGGGTCAATATAATGTACCGCGAAGACATGCTCGCCTATAAGTGGACACTCACCCCAAGAGTTCCCAGGTAAGAGTGACTGGTCCGATACTGCGGATTTGTACGAACACTCTAGCCTTAGACAGAAGACCCAGGGTACATGCATCCACTCTTCAGGTTTGCACGTGTTCACATTATTTAGACCCAAACATTGACGAGTTTGAAAACTCAAAAGGCACTAAGCCAAATATGAGTCAAACTGGAAGTGTTCAAAACCTTATAATAAATCATCCTAGAACAGATGATTAGTTTTCAAGGCAGATTAAATTTATGTTCTTATTGTGGTTGTCACTTAAGGATAAGTGACGGTATTGTTTTATGACTAAACGCAAGTAAACTCGCGTTAGGGTCCTAGGAAGGTTATAGTCTAGGTCAAAGCATTACTAATAACCTAATTCCCTATAACCATTGGCTCTGATACCAACTTTTCTGTCACACCCCGACCACGTAAAACAACAAAACGTGGCGAAAACGTCGGGGAGTGTTGTAACAGAATCATTGTTTCACAACCATGGATCAAATAGTTTTGTTTTATGCATCAATAATCATCACAAGTCCATCCTATGTGTAGCATGCATCAATAATCATCACACAGCAGTATCTGAAACATATATGAAAATAGGTACGTCAGCATAAAAATGCCTGTGAGTAACATAGGATTTTGTGTATTAGATTCATGGCTTTAGATAATACGAGAAAAGGTTTTATGTTTTCAAAATAGCCATGAATCTAATGTAAAAGTTTTGTTTCTGAAAACGTGTCGTTTTGGAAAAGGGTTATAGTATAGACAAAAATATACTTTAGTTTTGAAAAGTTTGTATAAATGATATAACAAAGTATACTTTAGTTTTAAATAGTTAAATGGATAGTATATCAAAATATACTTTAGTAATTAAAATAACAAATTTGATAGTATATCTCAAGTATACTTTGGTTTAAGGAGAAAAGTATCGGTAGTATATCAAATTATACTTTGGTTTGAAAATAGCATATCAACTATGCTTTGGTTTAAAAATATAGCATATCAACTATGCTTTGGTAGTATATCAAATTATACTTTGGATTTATGAAATAACAATGTTGGTAGTATATCAAACTATACTTTGGTAAACAGTAGCATATCAAACTATGCTTTGGTAAATAACAAAGTAGTATATTAAAACATATGTTGGATTTTGTACTTAGTATATCAAAATATACTTTGGTAGATCACATTTGAGAGCACATCAGACTGTACTTTTGTAGTATATCAACATATACAAAGAAAGTGTGATTTGGTATTCATTCAAGCCTTAGTGTATCAAACTACACTTTGGAGACTATAGAAATACCACAAAGGCAATTTCTATTTGGTTAAAATTTGGTTTCTGACATTCCATACAACAGTAATGGGGTGTCTAGTCCTATAGCGCTATATCATACTACCAATCGGCTGGGTGAATGAATAAAAATGGTACAATCCAACAATTTGTTTATTAAGTTTTGGAAAACCAGTGTTTAATCCGTAGGTAATTGTTTAATTTATCAAAAGAATATGTAATAAGCGTGTATAATCATGTAGTTTAAAATCAGGAAAATAACAGATAGGCATATATGTTTCACCCCAAAACAATTGAAAACAGTAAAAGAGGGGACTATGTACTCACTTGAGGGTGCTTAGAAGTCTTGGACAACAACCAAGCAAAGCTAGAGGGATCACGGAATCAAACGGCACCCTATATAGGTAACTATGTAAATAACCGGACCTAGATCGGGAGATCGGATAGAATGAGGTCTTGTAAACCAAATGAGTGTTGGAACTCATGTGATATGGTTTAACAAAGCCTACATCCTAAAAGGAAACCTAACCTAAGTGCTTTCGACCCGTTACGACCCGTTTAGGTTGCCTACACTACTTTAACGCGTCGTTCGCGTAAAACGCGTTCGAGACGTCTAACTAGTCCTATGACAGGTATTATATGCCTAAACATGTTTAATTATGTTGCATAATCAGTTAGGTGACAAATGTTTAGGTTACATATGCTTAAAATCCAATTATGCATGAAAAGGGCATTTTGGTCAGTTACCTAAGGCATATAATCTACCTATCATACAACTATTTAAACTAGGTGACCATAAGGTATAACCTCGGAAGGTTATTTCCTATACAACTATGGTCACTAAACATGCTTGGTCGGATCCTAATGATCGACCAAACGGGTCGAGTTCGAAAGTCTAAGCGGTGGTTTAGACCGCTTGACTTACGACTCTAAACAAGCACTAAATTAAAAGTGACGAGCTAAGCATGTTAAAACATGCTTAACTAAGTTAGAAAAATGGGTTTTGATATCAAAACAAAGTGTTTTGATATCAAGAGTAGTTTGGTTGCAAAATAGGCTTAAATGCGCATTTTGACCGAAACTACGACTCGTCACTACGCCTAATCAACGTGGTAATCAGTGGGTATAGTCACTAAGGACTATAACCAACGTGATTACGCTCACGTTGTGAAGTTCAAACGAACTTCTCATTGACCAACTCGTGGTCAAAGCTGAAAGTCAAACTATATTTGACTTCCAAACTAGGAAAACAATAAAAAGAATGAAAGAATGCTCACGATGGGTCCTTGCTATCTTTTCTACAAGAAAACCAAGTTCCCAAATAGATTAGAAAGCTCCAAACACGTTGGGGAGCTCTCCAAATCAGATGTGAGAGGAGAAGAATGAGAATGAGCAAGGAATGAATGAAAATGGATGGCTATTTATACTTGTGGTGAGTTCATGAGATCATGCCAAGTTTTTGTGTGGCCTCCAAGGAATAAATCATGGCCATCCATGTGTTAGGAGCTGATTAGTAGCCTTGGTGAACACTTAAACTTGCTTAACACACCAAAAATTTGCATAAACAGCCCCTGAATTAGCAACAAATTGCTAAAAATGATTTTCTGGTCGCTGGGCACTTCACGCGGCCCGCGTAAGGATAGGGAGGATCCTTACGCGCCCCGCCTGAGGAAAGTTTGACAGAAATGTCAAAACAGGTCCCTGCACTTCAGAAACTTGGATTTCGGCTGGTGTTTGACACGTTTAAGCCCTGTTAACCTCATTTCAAGGCTCCAAAATGAAGTTAAAGTATTGGGAACTCAAAACATGCTCAAAAATATCTCGGATGTCGGTTCGTTTGGTCGTACGGTTGCGTTGTTCGGTTAATTACGACGGAAGTCGTAACGAACGCAAAAACGATCCAAATTGAGTGACGAATGGAATTTTATCATGCCAATCACTAAAATATAATATTTTAATGATAACATAAATTTTTGGATGTCCGGATATATTCAGAACGTAAGATATGCGCGAAAATGCAAACTTGTGCACTTTTTGACGCTTTTAGTCCCTGAATGAGCATAAAGTTTATTTTTAGCATACCGAACCCCTCAAAGCCTATTTCTAAGCTATGGAAAGGATATTTAAGGTGTGTTTAACTTATGGTCAAGTTCCGGATTGTTCATTACAGTACAAATCGGCATACTTTCGCAGTTTGTCGAATTTAGTCCCTGTAAGCGAATAAACTTGATTTCGGCATACCAAACCATCCAAAACTTATTTCTAAGTTATGTAAAGGTTATTTAAGGTATGTTAAGCCTATGTCACTGTTCCGGAGTGTTTGTTGAATTAAACTGGCTATATTTACGCATCAGATCGTGTATAACCTTCCAGAAAGCGATTTAAAGCCCGAAATCGAACAAGAACTGATATGTGCAAATGATACACATATTTTCACAATCCCAAGTATGAAACACAAAATTTCATTGGTTTGGCATTTGTTTGACGGTCACAGTGACACAGGTGTCACAGTCTCCCCTACTTTAGGAAATTTCGTCCCGAAATTTATTCGTAGGAGTCCGTCTGTGACTTTGTGTCAAATAACCCCTAGAGATATGCAAAGCATAGTCCTATCATTTCCTTAACAGGCATTCTTCAGAAACGAAAATGAATGGACGGAGTCATTTTCAACAGATGCTTCCTCAGAAACGGAAATGAGAAGGATAACCAAACGGATATTCATTTCCTTCAACGGATATTCTTCAGAAACGAAAATGAACAAACGGAGTCATTTTCAACAGATGCTTCCTCAGAATCGGAAATGAAAAGGATAACCAAACGGATATTCATTTCCTTCAACGGATATTCTTCAGAAGCGAAAATGAATGGATGGTCCATTTTCTTCAACGGGTTCTTCATCAGAACGGAAATGAAGGATTAAACAAACGGATATTCATTTCCATCAACGGATATTCTTTCAGAAGTGAAAAATGAATAGCTAGTTCATTTTTCTTTAACGGTTGCTTCATCAGAATTGGAAATGAACAGAGTTCACTCAAGACACATGACAAAACTCGCTGTGGTTTCTGTGCACTAAATTCCATAACTATGTAGGCATCCATAATTACGTAATTCCTTGCACAGTCCGCACAGTTCATTTCATATGTGTAGGGGAAGAAGATCAAACCTGTGATGAGTGTGGCTAGACTACCATAGGGTCCTTTTAATTAGATCAACAAATGATCTCTTTAATTAGACCACCAAGGAGTCTTTTCAGCTATTTCATCACATGAAATTCCTAACCAGATTTTTGGATAAATCTGTTTAACTAGACCACTCAAGGGGTCTAATTATGGAATAGTACTTTATAACCCAAGGGACTTAACTACAACGTAGAAGTCCATTAAGGATTTAAGATAGTACCTTTGGATATCCTACTATGAATCCCTTATACGAAAATATGGAAGATTCTACGAGGATTTGGATAACAAAAATTTGGATCACACAAAACATAAAAGGGAACACATAAGCACATAATCACATAATTGATTAACTTGACCTTTAATTTGTTATCTTTGGACACGGATATTTAAAGCACACCAGGAATCCAATCCGTGGATTTCATTTGGCACTTTAATCATAAGAATCTAACTATGAAGATAGAAAGATCTTAATAGGAATTCGGATTTATCCTTATTGAATCGTAATATACGTATTAAGGTATACGAATAATTCAATTTAGGTCTCCGATTTGATTGATAATCATCCATAAGGATCTAATTATGAGGATAGAAAGATCCTATTTTGGAATTTGGAATTTTGTGTAACGAGAGGTGTTCCGACACCTTGCACTAGGCGTGCTTAAGTTGATACACAAAGTAGAAAGTTCATGAGGTTGAGGCGCTAGATATGCCAAGGCGACATATGAAGCAGGATTTGAAGGTTTGAACAACAGCAGGGTTTATAGCAGCTTTGCTTTGGATTGCAAAGCAGCATATGTTAACCAAATGTCCCCATCGTCCACCGTGGGTACACTTGAAACAGGGTATTTGATTCGGATGATGACGGCTACATTGATTGCACCAAGGAGCAGTTCCCTTATACGGTTTCATCCCTGAGGCGAGTCATGGTGATAGCTAAATCAACGGTCCTCTGGCGTACGACACCTATTTGCTCGGTAACTGCAGCACCTGGTTCGGACATTTGAGTGTTGTTGCGATGAAGAGGCATCTTGAAGACAATGGAAGGCATAGGAGGAAACAAGCGAAAGATAGCCAAAAGAGAATGACAACGCATGAAGATTGTGACCATTTGTTTGTTACCAAAGGCAAACAAATGAGACAGTGACTAATCAAAGTAAGCGGGTCAATATAATGTATCGCGAAGACATGCTCGCCTATAAGTGGACACTCACCCCAAGAGTTCCCAGGTAAGAGTGACTGGTCCGATACTGCGGATTTGTACGAACACTCTAGCCTTAGACAGAAGACCCAGGGTACAGGCATCCACTCTTCCAGTTTGCACGTGTTCACATTATTTAGACCCAAACTTTGACGAGTTTGAAAACTCAAAAGGCACTAAGCCAAATATGAGTCAAACTGGAAGTGTTCAAAACCTTATAATAAATCATCCTAGAACAGACGATTAGTTTTCAAGGCAGATTAAATTTATGTTCTTATTGTGGTTGTCACTTAAGGATAAGTGACGGTATTGTTTTATGACTAAACGCAAGTAAACTCGCGTTAGGGTCCTAGGAAGGTTATAGTCTAGGTCAAAGCATTACTAATAACCTAATTCCCTATAACCATTGGCTCTGATACCAACTTTTCTGTCACACCCCGACCACGTAAAACAACAAAACGTGGCGAAAACGTCGGGGAGTGTTGTAACAGAATCATTGTTTCACAACCATGGATCAAATAGTTTTGTTTTATTAAATTTTTGAACTCAATGATTTGGTACAATTCAGATAAATACAAATAATTGTTTCTCAATTTTAAAGTCGCTAAGGCACAAGTCCATCCTATGTGTAGCATGCATCAATAATCATCACGCAGCAGTACCTGAAACATATATGAAAATAGGTACGTCAGCATAAAAATGCCTGTGAGTAACATAGGATTTTGTGTATTAGATTCATGGCTTTAGATAATACCAGAAAAGGTTTTATGTTTTCAAAATAGCCATGAATCTAATGTAAAAGTTTTGTTTCTGAAAACATGTCGTTTTGGAAAAGGGTTATAGTATAGACAAAAATATACTTTAGTTTTGAAAAGTTTGTATAAATAATATAACAAAGTATACTTTACTTTTAAATAGTTAAATGGATAGTATATCAAAATATACTTTAATAATTAAAATAACAAATTTGATAGTATATCTCAAGTATACTTTGGTTTAAGGATAAAAGTATCGGTAGTATATCAAATTATACTTTGGTTTGAAAATAGCATATCAACTATGCTTTGGTTTAAAAATATAGCATATCAACTATGCTTTGGTAGTATATCAAATTATACTTTGGATTTATGAAATAACAATGTTGGTAGTATATCAAACTATACTTTGGTAAACAGTAGCATATCAAACTATGCTTTGGTAAATAACAAAGTAGTATATTAAAACATATGTTGGATTTTGTACTTAGTATATCAAAATATACTTTGGTAGATCACATTTGAGAGCACATCAGACTGTACTTTTGTAGTATATCAACATATACAAAGAAAGTGTGATTTGGTATTCATTCAAGCCTTAGTGTATCAAACTACAATTTGGAGACTATAGAAATACCACAAAGGCAATTTCTATTTGGTTAAAATTTGGTTTCTGACATTCCATACAACAGTAACGGGGTGTCTAGTCCTATAGCGCTATATCATACTACCAATCGGCTGGGTGAATGAATAAAAATGGTACAATCCAACAATTTGTTTATTAAGTTTTGGAAAACCAGTGTTTAATCCGTAGGTAATTGTTTAATTTATCAAAAGAATATGTAATAAGCGTGTATAATCATGTAGTTTAAAATCAGGAAAATAACAGATAGGCATATATGTTTCACCCCAAAACAATTGAAAACAGTAAAAGAGGGGACTATGTACTCACTTGAGGGTGCTTAGAAGTCTTGGACAACAACCAAGCAAAGCTAGAGGGATCACGGAATCAAACGGCACCCTATATAGGTAACTATGTAAATAACCGGACTTAGATCGGGAGATCGGATAGAATGAGATCTTGTAAACCAAATGAGTGTTGGAACTCATGTGATATGGTTTAACAAAGCCTACATCCTAAAAGGAAACCTAACCTAAGTGCTTTTGACCCGTTACGACCCGTTTAGGTAGCTTACACTACTTTAACGCGTCGTTCGCGTAAAACGCGTTCGAGACGTTTAACTAGTCCTATGACAGGTATTATATGCCTAAACATGTTTAATTATGTTGTATAATCAGTTAGGTGACAAATGTTTAGGTTACATATGCTTAAAATCCAATTATGCATGAAAAGGGCATTTTGGTCATTTACCTAAGGCATATAATCTACCTATCACACAACTACTTAAACTAGGTGACCATAAGGTATAACCTCGGAAGGTTGTTCCCTATACAACTATGGTCACTAAACATGCTTGGTCGGATCGTAATGATCGACCAAATGGCTCGAGTTCGAAAGTCTAAGCGGTGGTTTAGACCGCTTGACTTACGACTCTAAACAAGCACTAAACTAAAAGTGACGAGCTAAGCATGTTAAAACATGCTTAACTAAGTTAGAAAAATGGGTTTTGATATCAAAACAAAGTGTTTTGATATCAAGAGTAGTTTGGTTGCAAAATACGCTTAAATGCGCATTTTGACCGAAACTACGACTCGTCACTACGCCTAATCAACGTGGTAATCAGTGGGTATAGTCACTAAGGACTATAACTAACGTGATTACGCTCACGTTGTGAAGTTCAAACGAACTTCTCGTTGACTAACTCGTGGTCAAAGCTGAAAGTCAAACTACATTTGACTTCCAAACTAGGAAAACAATAAAAAGAATGAAAGAATGCTCACAATGGGTCCTTTCTATCTTTTCTACAAGAAAACCAAGTTCCCAAATAGATTAGAAAGCTCCAAACACTTTGGGGAGCTCTCCAAATCAGATGTGAGAGGAGAAGAATGAGAATGAGCAAGGAATGAATGAAAATGGATGGCTATTTATACTTGTGGTGAGTTCATGAGATCATGCCAAGTTTTTGTGTGGTCTCCAAGGAATAAATCATGGCCATCCATGTGTTAGGAGCTGATTAGTAGCCTTGGTGAACACTTAAACTTGCTTAACACACCAAAAATTTGCATAAACAGCCCCTGAATTAGCAACAGATTGCTAAAAATGAGTTTCTGGTCGCTGGGCACTTCACGCGGCCCGCGTAAGGATAGGGAGGATCCTTACGCGCCCCGCCTGAGGAAAGTTTGACAGAAATGTCAAAACAGGTCCCTGCACTTCAGAAACTCGGATTTCGGCTGGTTTTTGACACGTTTAAGCCCTGTTAACCTCATTTCAAGGCTCCAAAATGAAGTTAAAGTATTGGGAACTCAAAACATGCTCAAAAATATCTCGGGTGTCGGTTCGTTTGGTCGTACGGTTGCGTTGTTCGGTTAATTACGACGGAAGTCGTAACGAACGCAAAAACGATCCAAATTGAGTGACGAATGGAATTTTATCATGCGAATCACTAAATTATAATATTTTAATGATAACATAAATTTTTGGATGTCTGGATATATTCAGAACATAAGATATGCTCGAAAATGCAAACTTGTGCACTTTTTGACGCTTTTAGTCCCTGAATGAGCATAAAGTTTATTTTAGCACACCGAAACCCTCAAAGCCTATTTCTAAGCTATGGAAAGGATATTTAAGGTGTGTTTAACTTATGGTCAAGTTCCGGATTGTTCATTACAGTACAAATCGGCATACTTTCGCAGTTTGTCGAATTTAGTCCCTGTAAGCGAATAAACTTGATTTCGGCATACCAAACCATTCAAAACTTATTTCTAAGTTATGTAAAGATTATTTAAGGTATGTTAAGCCTATGTCACTGTTCCGGAGTGTTTGTTGCATTAAACTGGCCATAATTATGCATCAGATCGCGTATAACCTTCCAGAAAGCGATTTAAAGCCCGAAATCGAACAAGAATTGGTATGTGCAAATGATACACATATTTTCACAATCCCAAGTATGAAACACAAAATTTCATTGGTTTGGCATTCTTTTGACGGTCACAGTGACACAGGTGTCACATCGATCAAATAGGTTACCGGTGTTATAATCCAAAAACTCGGCAAATGTTCACCACAATGAATTGTGATTTTCTTGAAATAAAATACTTTTATAACACCCAACTCAGTGGTCAGGGGGAGAATGAATGTATAGACACTCTGAGTTGTCTAACTCAACTTCCGTCATCTGAAGAAGTAACAATGGAAGACCATCACAGTACTTCGAGTCGGTCACCTTCAAACACAGCCACACAATCTACAGAGCACAGTACCACTGAAGAAAGCCCATCCAACGTGATACCAGAGGTAAGAAATACTGAGAACTCTGAATGCCTTGCAACGTCTTATAACTATGAGACAACAGGGGAACACATAGAACCGACAACAACAGAACCTACAGAACAGGTTAAACCAGATGTTGAAGAGATTGAACCAGTTGTTGAGCATGTTGAACCAGTTGCAGCAGAGACAACCGGAAGATACTCTCTCCCTCATAGAGCCAATAGAGGGGTTCCTCCAAAACGGTACTCCCCAGAAAGGGAAAACAAAAATTCAAGGTATCCTGTAGCTAATATGGTCAACGGGAACTTATCTAATAGTGCGAATGCATGTGTTACTTCACTATACTCTAAACAAATACCTAATTCTGTAAAGGAAGCTCAAGGTAAGAAAAACTGGGAAGAAGAAATGTAAATGGAGATGCGTGCTCTTATGAAAAACAACACATGGGAGAAGTGCATTCTTCCTAAAGGAAAGAAAACAGCTGGATGCCGGTGGGTGTATTCAATCAAATAAAACCAGATGGTTCCATTGGGCGATACAAAGCTCGGCTTGTAGCCAAGGGGTATACTCAGACGTATGGGATCGATTACTCTGAGACATTTTCTATGGTTGCAAAAATGGACACCATCAGAGTTCTCTTCTCCGTATCAGCCAATAAGGAGTGGCCTCTTTGTCACACCCCCAAAATCCACTCGCGGAGTAACACCGCATGGAGGCGTGACTGACCAGGATCAAGCCACCAATCATATTGAACATTGCAAGTAAGAGATAAAGTTCAACCCATCAATACAAAAGGTGTTCAAATTAAAACAGAGTTAAGTGTTTAGCGGAAGCATAAATGTAAAACGCAACATAAGTATTAAGTTCAAAATGTCATAAGGTTTTTAACATGGCATCCACTGTCCATGCCCCACAACGACCGCGCCCCCCTGTGCAAGCTCCATGAGTACCTAACGACCTGCAAGGCATGTAACAGAGAGTCAACAACAAAGTTGAGTGAGTTCACAGTTGATTGTTCAGTTAATGAGTTCGTTTCAGAAATCGTATGTTCGTTTCATGACCATGCGTTACCCAGTATCCTTGTCTCTCTAAATTTTTACAATAATAAGTGGGGGCTTCCCATGTTGTATGTTACTAGACTAGTTGTATCTATAGGTGTCCTTCCCAATCTGAGGATAGTGATAAGTATGAGTTTACGTAGGTTTTATGTAAGTGCCCTTCCCTAACCGAGGACAGTAGTACATAGCGAGTACGTAGGTTTAGCGCTGGTGTCCTTCCCAACCGAGGACAATAGTACGTAGGTTTTACGTAGGTTCTAACACTGGTGTCCTTCCCAACCCGAGGACAATGGTACGTAGGTTTTACGTAGGTTTAGCACTGGCGTCCTTCCCAATCCGAGGACGGTGGTAAGTAGTCTAGTAGTGATGAAGGTACGGGTAGTCATACAAATCTCATTCCCAACCCACCGGGAATCCCATGCCTTGGTAAGAGTGTGAACTCACCTTGGTTTGCTCGGTATGCTAAACTATGTGCTCACAAGAAATCAGTCAAGTCCTAAAGTTAAGCACGTATACACAATCAGTATATGTTTGCAAGGTTTCACATACGATCTATGTCACGAAATGTGCCTAAGAAATCATCATGCATCACATAAACAGTCAATCAAAATTCATGCAATACATGCTTCATATAATGTCTTTCACAGTTTGTTCTACCATAGTTATTCATTAATATGCTTGACAGGGCTAACAATTTAATAAGGTTAACATACTTAACAACGTTAGCCAACTTAACAGGATTATCTTGCTTAACAGGAAATAATAATTAACAATGTTAATCCACTAACAGAGTTAACAAGCAATAAGAGTTACATACTTAACGGAGCTACATAACTTAACTGAGTTAATAGAGTTAACAGAGTTAACTGACTAACGGAATTAATCAACTTAACTTAACAGAGTTAACAAACTAGTAACGTTATATACTTAACAGAAATAAGGTTAACAAAGTTAATAACTTAACCAAGTTAATAAACTAACGGAGTAAATAAACTAACAATGTTACTGAGTAACACTCATGAAATCACATGTGACAAAATCACAGACTTTGGCGAAATCCCCTAACTGGCGAAATCCCTTTTTGGACGAAATCACTAGTTGGGCGAAATCCCTTTTGGACGAAATCACTAGTGACGAAATCCCTAGGGTTTTCGTTGAACATGAGGTGTGACGAAAACACAAAGGGTTTTCGTCTGACCCTTGTGTTTACGTGGTGTCTGTGTTTTCGCTGGTCACAACATCATCATCAACAACGGCAGTTACGAATAACACAGCAACCCTAATCTCATCTAACTGTTACGTGATCAATCATCTACGAAATCATTTAATCAAATAATTGATATGTGAACGTATAAATTGCCAATCCATGCAAGACCAAGATCATAGTCAATCAGCAGATCATTCATTTACAGGCACACACGGTCAATCATATCATCCAATATACATGACAATTTGTAGACAATACCTCCATATATAACGATCATCCAGTCTTGCGTTCGTAAAACAATCACAGTTATGATAATAAACAAACCATTCATACAATAGATTTAAATCAAACAATCAGTTAAAGGTTAACACTAACCGCAACGAACGAGAGAATAACTTGATTGATCTTGAGGATCCGTGGGACGCAAGTTTGCCGTCAGGTTCAAAGGGTAGCGAGAGAGAATGTGAGAGGTGGTTAGGGTTTTGCCAATTATCGATTTCGTGCACGAGTTAAAACAATTCTTTATTCAGTCGCTACTGGGCCGAGGCGCATTCTTGTTTTCGTTGGCTAGCTCCTGGACGAAAACACTAAAGTGTTTTTGCCAGGTAGTGTTTTTGTGGAGGGGGTGTTTTCGGCAAGGACTCCAACATTTGTTTAATTATAAAGCATAAATTAACACCACCACATTATAAACATACACAAATAATGAACACCAAGTATATATATAACACACTTTGCAATTAGGTACAAGATTAAATCAAATAGAGACCTTGAGAACTCGAGTTATCACATTATCCCCAACTTGAAAGAAATTTCGTCCCGAAATTTAGCGCGAAGTTACTGAGGAAGCTAGTTGTGTTGTGTTGTTTCCTGGTTTTCCTGGGGTGTCACATCATCCCCCCGTTGATTTGGAATTTCATCCCGAAATTCTGTAGTAGCTTCAGCCTCAGTAGTGGTTGCATTGTTCTTGAACAACTGGGGATACTTGAGTTTCATTTGGTCTTCTCGTTCCCAGGTGAACTCTGGGCCACGACGGGAGTTCCAACGAACTCGAACAAGAGGTATTCTGGTGTGCTTGAGGACCTTAACGTCTCGGTCCATGATTTCAACTGGTTCCTCGACGAATCGCAACTGATCGTCGATAGTGAGCTCCTTCAAAGGAACTATGAGGGTCTCGTCTAACAGACACTTCTTCAGATTTGACACGTGAAATACATTGTGAACTCCACCGAGTTCTGCTGGTAGGTTTAGTTTGTAGGCCACCTTGCCTATTTTCTCAAAGATTTCGAACGGTCCGACATATCGCGGATTGAGCTTGCCTCCTTTGCCAAAACGAACTACACCTTTCCAAGGTGAGACTTTGAGTAGCACCCGATCCCCAACCTAGAACTCGAGTGGTTTCCTGCGCTTATCAGCGTAGATTTTCTGACTGTCACGAGCTGCCGCCATTTGTTGGCGTATCTGAGCAATTCTTTCCGTTGCGTCTACTACAAGTTCTAGACCCGTGATCTGACTATCACCCACCTCTGCCCAACAAAGAGGTGATTGGCATTTACGCCCGCACAATGCCTCAAACGGAGCGGCTTGGATGCTGGTGTGGTAACTGTTGTTATACGAAAACTCCACTAACGGGAGATGTTTTTCCAAGCCGTTACCGAAATCGATTACACATGCCCGAAGCATGTCTTCTAGAGTTTGGATGGTCGTTCTGACTACCTATCCATTTGCGGGTGGTAAGCTGTGCTCATGTCTAATCGTGAGCCAAAGGACTTGTGCATTGCTTTCCACAGTTCAGAAGTAAAACCCGCATCATGATCGGAAATAATAGAGGTTATCCCGTGCCTCGAAGCTACTTCTTTTAAGTAAATGTCTGCTAAAGTAGAGAACTTTTCTGTTTCCTTGATAGCTAAGAAGTGTGCAGACTTAGTGAGTCGATCCACGATCACCCAAATAGTATCATTCCCATGTTGAGATCTAGGCAGGCCAGTAACAAAATCCATGGAAATTTCCTCCCATTTCCATTGTGGTATCTTTGGTTGCTGAAGTAGGCCCGATGGTTTCTGGTATTCGGTCTTGACCTTTGCACAAGTCAAACATTTGCTAACGTAAGTTGCTATGTGGGCTTTCATGCTAGGCCACCAATACGTAGTTCTGAGATCGTGGTACATCTTATCCGAACCAGGATGTACCGAGTAACGAGACTTATGTGCTTCATCCATCACAAGTTCTCGTAGATTGCCGTAGAGTGGGACCTAGATGCGTCCTGTTACATAGTAGGCGTCGTCTTCCTTTTGTTCTAACCGTTGCCTTGAGCCGCGTAGGGCTTCAGCCCTGACGTTTTCTGGTTTCAATGCCTCTACCTGAGCATCTTGTATCTTTGCAGGAAGACTAGACTGGATGGTAAGTTGTAACGCACGCACGCGTTTAGGTGCAATATTCTTTCGACTGAGGGCGTCGGCCACAACGTTTGCTTTGCCCGGATGGTACTTGATGGCACATTCGTAATCATTCAATAACTCGACCCATCGTCGTTGTCGCATGTTTAATTCCTTCTGTTTGAAGATATGCTCGAGACTCCTGTGATCGGTGTAGATGGTGCACTTGGTACCGTACAGGTAATGTCTCCATATCTTAAGCACGAAAACAACAGCTCCCAGCTCTAGATCATGTGTAGTGTAGTTCCTCTCGTGAACCTTAAGTTGGCGTGACACATAAGCAATGACCTTGTCACCTTGCATCAACACGCACCCAAGACCCTGGATGGATGCGTCGCAATAAACTACAAAAACGTTTGTGCCTTCAGGCAATGAGAGAATAGGTGCTCTACAAAGTCTATCCTTTAGGTGCTGAAATGCAGATTCTTGTGGCCCACCCCAACGGTACGTGACTCCTTTCTGAGTTAGTAAGGTGAGAGGTTGCGCAATCTTGGAAAAATCCTTGATGAACCTTCTGTAGTAACCTGCCAAACCCAAGAATTGGCGAATTTCCGTTGGTGTGCGAGGTGCAAGCCAGTTCTTAATCGAGTCTACCTTGGATGGATCCACATCAATCCCATCCTTGTTTACCACGTGGCCTATAAAGTGGACTTCACGAAGCCAGAAGTCGCATTTTCAAAACTTGGCGTACAACTGTTATGTTCGAAGGAGTTCCAAAATAAGTCGTAAATGCTGCTCGTGTTCCTCCTGACTCTTAGAGTAGATCAGAATGTCGTCGATGAATACAATAACAAACTTATCCAAGTAAGGCTTGCACACTCTGTTCATAAGATCCATGAAAACTGCAGGTGCGTTTGTTAACCCGAATGGCATGACCAGAAACTCGTAGTGGCCGTAGCGAGTTCTGAATGTTGTTTTGGAGGCGTCCTCGTCCCGGACTCTCAGTTGATGATAACCTGACCCTAGATCAATCTTCGAGTAGTAGCTCGACCCTTGAAGTTGGTCGAACAAATCATCGATGCGTGGAAGTGGATAGCGATTCTTCACGGTCACCTTGTTGAGTTCGCGGTAGTCGATGCATATCCTGAAAGTACCGTCTTTCTTTTTCACAAATAATACTGGAGCTCCCCATGGCGAAGAACTAGGACGGATAAAGCCCTTATCCAAGAGCTCTTGCAGTTGCGTGGACAGTTCTTCCAGTTCTGATGGAGCTAAACGATAAGGCGCTCAAGCTATTGGCGCTGCTCCAGGAGCTAGCTCGATTTGGAATTCGACCTGGCGATGAGGCGGTAGCCCAGGTAGATCTTCAGGAAACACTTGAGGAAAGTCGCGTACTACCGGTATATCCTCTAATCTCTTCTCTTTCGTTGATGCGTCTGTAACAAGTGCTAAAATAGCGGTGTGGCCCTTTCGCAAACACTTCTGGGCCTTAAGGAATGAGATGATGCCCACCACAGCACCACTCTTGTCGCATTGAATTTCGAGAGGTTCATTACCAGAACGGGGAATATGAACTATCTTCTCTTTGCATAGGATCTATGCTTGCTGTTGGGATAACCAATCCATCCCAATGACGATGTCGAAACTACCGAGAACTATAGGAATGAGATCGATAGAGAAGGCCTGACCAGTGAGGACAAGATTACAACCCTGAACTATGTGTGTGGCCTCTAGACTTTTACCATTTGCTAATTCTACGACATGCTTGGTGTTCAAAAGAGTTGGTGTGCGTTTAAGCATTTGACTAACTTTTAGAGATACATAACTGGTATCGGCACCCGAATAAAATAAAACAGTAACATAAAAGTCGTCGAGAAGGAACTTACCCATTACTACGTTAGGATCATTCCTTGCTTCACCCTGACCCAACACGAACACACGACCCCTAGCACCGTTGTCATTATTGGTTCCCCCATTGTTGTTCCCGTTATTGTCCCCGTTTCCCTGGTTGTTGTTCTGAATCTGATTCTGATTTAACTGCGGGCAGTGTCTCTTTAAGTGACCTTCAGCGCCTTAATAAAAGCATCCCTTGTTACCCTATTGTTGTTGCTAATTCTGCGGTGCTTGCTGTTGCTGCTGACGATTCTGATTTGCAGGTCGTGAGCTCCTGCAATCCTTGGCTTCATGGCCCATCTTGAGACACCTCTGAAAATGACCCTTGTTGCACTGACCACTGTGGTGTCTGTTGCATCTATTGCACTTTGGGTGATTTCCTCGATATCCACCCTGCCCTTTACTACTAGAAGATTGTTGACCAGGACTCTGGTAGTCATCGATCTTTCGCTGCTGTGCCTGGGACTGAACTGTAGTCGAACCCTTGCTGGAGGCTCCTTCCCATTTCCGTTTGTTGTCACCAGGAATAGCAGAAGTAGTAGTAGTGGTAATAGCACCGATACGCTTAGGCAGCTTGTTCTGTTCCATTGCCTGGTCTGTGAGACGATGAGCAAGACGAGTAACATCCTGGATGGTAGCAAGATTAGCAGAGGTCACATGGCTTTGAATCTCAGGTACTAAGCCCTTGAGGTATAGTTCGATACTCTTGATGGGAGGATCCACCATAGTTGAACACAATATGGCCAGTTCGTTTGACCTTTTCGTATACGCCTCTATCTCT
The DNA here is from genome assembly GCF_002127325.2 of Helianthus annuus. NCBI lineage: Eukaryota > Viridiplantae > Streptophyta > Magnoliopsida > Asterales > Asteraceae > Helianthus > Helianthus annuus. The sequence continues at coordinate 177,507,124 of NC_035442.2, read as the reverse complement.
GACCCTGTCATCTTCAGGTTAAAGAACTCTGTTTCCAACTTGTGGATGTCATCACGAGTGCAGTATTCCCGCTTGATCAGTTCCTTGAAGTCATTCCATGGGGTGGCATTAGCAGCTGCCAGCCCTAACATTTGGACTTGCGCATTCCACCAAGTCAACGCAATGCCTTCGAGGGTAGCAGTGGCATACTTCCCCCTGCGAGCCTCAGGGCATTCACACATTTCGAAGACCGACTCGAGCTTCTCGGACCAGTGGAGGAGTCCAACGGCCCCTTCAGTGCCACTGAAAGTAGTAGGGCGACAGTCCATGAACATCTTGAATGTGCATACAGGTGGCTGAGCGTTTTGACCTCCTGCTTGAGGGGTTGCAAGTGCCGCAGCAACTTGTTCGTTGATCAAAGCCGTCAACTGGGCTTGAGTCATGTTGATACGTCCACTCATTATCTTCATACCAAAAGAAACATGAGTGAGAGAGGTTCGCGGAAGTGCAATGACAGAAGAGAGTAAGCACACATGTGTTTTCAAACAATAGTTGTTACGTTATCTAAGCATACCATGAGCAAAGTTCTATGTAACTATCAAGTAGGCAACAAAACATAAACCATATCACCTATAGTGTTGAGTCTTGCACGTGGAGCGAAGCGTCGTTGTGGATCGCTGAGCACTATACAAGTTATAGTCTGGTTTTAACAAAAACTTTTTTCCCTTATTAAAACCAAGTTCACTATAACCAATGGCTCTGATACCAATCTGTCACACCCCCAAAATCCACTCGCGGAGTAACACCGCTTGGAGGCGTTACTGACCAGGATCAAGCCACCAATCATATTAAACATTGCAAGTAATAGATAAAGTTCAACCCATCAATACAAAAGGTGTTCAAATTAAAACATAGTTAAGTGTTTAGCGGAAGCATAAATGTAAAACCCAACATAAGTATTAAGTTCGAAATGTCATAAGGTTTTTAACATGACATCCACTGTCCATATCCCACAACGACCGCGCCTCCCTATGCAAGCTCCATGAGTACCTAACGACCTGCAAGGCATGTAACAGAGAGTCAACAACAAAGTTGAGTGAGTTCACAGTTGATTGTTCAGTTAATGAGTTCGTTTCAGAAATCGTAAGTTCGTTTCATGACCATGCGTTACCCAGTATCCTTGTCTTTTTAAAATTTTACAATAATAAGTGGGGGCTTCCCATGTTGTATGTTACTAGACTAGTTGTATCTATAGGTGTCCTTCCCAATCTGAGGATAGTGATAAGTATGAGTTTACGTAGGTTTTACGTAAGTGCCCTTCCCTAACCGAGGACAGTAGTACGTAGCGAGTACGTAGGTTTAGCGCTGGTGTCCTTCCCAACCGAGGACAATAGTACGTAGGTTTTACGTAGGTTCTAACACTGGTGTCCTTCCCTCCCAACCTGAGGACAATGGTACGTAGGTTTTACGTAGGTTTAGAACTGGCGTCCTTCCCAATCCGAGGACGGTGGTAAGTAGTCTAGTAGTGATGAAAGTACGGGTAGTCATACAAATCTCATTCCCAACCCACCGGGAGTCCCATGCCTTGGTAAGAGTGTGAACTCACCTTGGTTTGCTCGGTATGCTAAACTATATGCTCACAAGAAATCAGTCAAGTCCTAAAGTTAAGCACGTATACACAATCAGTATATGTTTGCAAGGTTTCACATACGATCTATGTCACGAAATGTGCCTAAGAAATCATCATGCATCACATAAACAGTCAATCAAAATTCATGCAATACATGCTTCATATAATGTCTTTCACAGTTTGTTCTACCCTAGTTATTCATTAATATGCTTGACATGGTTAACAGTTTAATAAGGTTAGCATACTTAACAACGTTAGCCAACTTAACAGGATTATCTTGCTTAACAGGAAATAATAATTAACAATGTTAATCCACTAACAGAGTTAACAAGCAATAAGAGTTACATACTTAACGGAGCTACATAACTTAACTGAGTTAATAGAGTTAACAGAGTTAATTGACTAACGGAATTAATCAACTTAACTTAATAGAGTTAACAAACTAGTAACGTTATATACTTAACAGAAATAAGGTTAACAAAGTTAATAACTTAACCAAGTTAATAAACTAACGGAGTAAATAAACTAACAATGTTACTGAGTAACACTCATGAAATCACGTGACAAAATCACAGACTTTGGCGAAATCCCCCAACTGGCGAAATCCCTTTTTGGACGAAATCACTAGTTGGGCGAAATCCCTTTTGGACGAAATCACTAGTGACGAAATCCCTAGGGTTTTCGTTGAACATGAGGTGGTACGAAAACACAAAGGGTTTTTGTGACAACTCGTATTTCAGAACCTATCTCTGTGTTAACGAAATGTATGTGGATCCTATGTGATTATGTGAACTTGGTTGATTGATTGAATGTTTAATGAAATGATATTTGTTCTTACATGTGAATGTGTATGTACTTGTATTATGATCCGATCGCACAACAACAATAACCCGATCGCACAAGTCTAATCGGTTTACATAACTTGTACTTGAAGCCCAAAAGGGCAGCCCATGTATGGCCGGCCCACTCCTCTTATGCGCAAAAACACCCAATGGGTGGGGTTTGTTTCTCATAACTTGCAAACACAAGAAATCACATAAAACCCTATTCTCTCCTTCTCTCCTCTCGAAGCCGACGGCACATCTCCTCTCCACCGAACCTTTCTTGTTCGGACCCTTCTTCATTCTACCTTCTAACCGGTTAGTGTTTTGTTGTTGATTCCATGTGGAATGATGTTATGACCTATATGATCCTATGCAATGATTTGTGAATGCTACATGATTAGTTATGAAAGATGAGGCTTGATGTTCATGTAATCGGCTCATAGGTGTACCATAAGTTGATTAAATTAGAGTTGATGATTGTGTAGGAGTGATAACCGGTTGTGATATGTTAATCATCGAATGAATGGTAGGGATTGCTATGTTGGTATGCATGCTATTAATCAAGAACACGAATCTTGTTAATATGTTTAAGTGTTGTGATTATTGTTCGTGTGTTATTCATAATTAGGGTTCATGAGAATCGGTTGGAATATGCTTAGTTTGATCGATTGTATGCTAAAACGGAAACTGTTGGAATTGATTGGCATAAATCAAGGCTGTAAGTGATTAATTGTTGGCTAAATTGAATAATGGAAACAATATAACTGATTAGCATAACTTTCGGATAATAAAATGAACCGCACAAGCCCTCTCGGTTGCACAAAATCAGGTCACACAAGATCAGACCTGATCGCACAAGACCCATCGCACAACACGATCGCACAATATAGTCGCACAAGCTAGGTACAACCATTAAAGTGTGGAGTACTGTTTAGTTATGCATGATCGCACAACATATTGTGGATCGCACAAGCTGGTGCCGATCGCACAAGATGTTGGGCCACACACAAACTACTTGATCTGTTTCGCTGTTGGGCCTCAAAACCCAAATGCAATCGCACAAGTCTTGTTCGGTCGCACAAGCTGAACTGGATCGCAGAACTATTAACTGTTTGGGCCATATACATGTTGGACTACTATATTATTTGGGCCGGGTATCTTTGGGCTTCAACGGGTGAATCACACAAGACTGTTAGACTTGTGCGAGCCCATTCTTTTGAATCGCACAAGTCGGATATGTTATGTACTTGACTGTTATATGTTTGCCATGATCCATACGTGCTCGAAACCTGTTAGTTTATGTGTAAACATACGTGTATTTCTTGAACCTAGTCCTGACTTGTATGGTAACCATGTTAGGACGTGGTTGACCACTTATAACTCAAGTAACCTTTTCGTGTATCTGCCGAGCAAACCAAGGTGAGTTCACACTCTTACCAAGGCATAGGATTCCCGGGGTTGGGAATGGGATTGAATGATTACTTGTACTTTTATCGTTACTGAAATACGTACCACTGACCTCGTTAGGGAAAGGTCACTTATAGATACAGCTAGATTAGTAACACATGGGAAGCCCCCACTAATCTTCGCACACATGCTTGGAATGGCCGCGATACGAATACTAATCTTCGCAAACATGCCTGGAATGGCCGCAATACGGATACTAATCTTCGCAAACATGCCTGGAGGGTCGCGATACAAATACAACTAGTCTAGAATACATGGGAAACCCCCACTAATATTCGCAAACATGCCTGGAGGGCCGCGATACAAATAAATATGATACATGGTTTACAAAACAAACATGAGAATTACGAAACGAATACTATAACTAAAGCAACCAACTGTGAACTCGCTCAACTTTGTTGTTGACTCGTTGTTACATGCCTTGCAGGTCAATAGGTATTCTTGGAGCTTGCACTGGGAGGCGCAGTCGTTGTGGACATGGATCATGGATGCCATGTTAAACATTTATTACATTTCAAACTTATTACTTAAGTTGGGTTTTACATTTATCCTTCCGCTACACACTTGATTATGTTTTAGTTTTTGAACACCTTTCGTATTGATGAATGACTTTTACTTATTACTTATAATGTTCAATATGATTGGTGGCTTGATCCTGGTCATGTCACGCCTCCATGCGGTGATACTCCGCGTGTGGATTTTGGGGGTGTGACAGATTGGTATCAGAGCCATTGGTTATAGAGAACTTGGTTTTATAAGGGGAAAAAGTTTTTGTTAAAACCAGACTATAACCAGAACAGTGCTCAATGATCCACAACGACGCTTCGCTCCACGTGCAAGACTCAACACTATAGGTAATACTATTTATGTTTACATTGCCTACTTGCAAGATTACATAGAACTTTGCTCATGGTATGCTTAGATACACATAACGACTATTGCTTGAAAACACTTGTGTGCTTACTATCTTCTGTCATCGCACTTTTCGCGAACCTCTCTCACTTATGTTCCCTTTGATATGAAGATCATGAGTGGACGCGTTAACATGACTCAAGCCCAGTTGACGGCTCTGATTAACGAACATATTGCTGCGGCACTTGCAGCCTCACAAGCAGGAGGTATACCCTGCAGTCGCAAACTCACTCTAGGATCTTTAGATCCTACACTCCTAAACCAATTCTTGTGTTAAACCTTGTCTTGTTCTTATACGCAACAGGTCAACACGCTCAGCTACCTGCATGCACGTTCAAAACTTTCATGGACTGTCGTCCTAGCACTTTCAGCGGCACAGAAGGAGTAGTTGGACTCCTCCACTGGTTCGAGAAGCTCGAGTCAGTCTTCGAAATGTGTGAATGCCACTGGTACTCTCGAAGGCATCGCGCTGACTTGGTGGAATGCGCAAGTTCAGATGCTGGGGTTGGCGGCTGCTAATGCCACCCCATGGAACGATTTCAAGGAACTGATCAAGCGGGAATATTGTACTCGTGATGACATCCACAAGTTGGAAGTGGAGTTCTTTAACCTGAAGATGACAGGCTCAGAGATTGAGGCTTAAACGAAAAGGTCAAACGAGCTGGCCATCTTGTGTCCAACTATGGTGGACCCTCCTATCAAGCGTATTGATTTGTATCTCAAAGGGCTAGCACCAGAAATTCAAAGTCATGTGACATCGGCCAACCATGCTAATATCTAGGATATTACACGTCTTGCTCATCGCCTCACAGATCAGGCAGTGGAACAGAATAAGCTGCCTAAACGTATCGGTGCTGCTAATGCTACTACTTCCGCTAATCCCAGTGACAATAAGCGGAAATGGGAAGGGGATTCCAGCAAGGGTTCAGCTACCGCTCAGTCTCAAGTACAGCAGCGAAAGACTGATAACTACTAGAGCCCTGGTCAGCAATCTTCTGGTTGTCAAAGGCAGGGTGGATATCGAGGAAACCTTCCGAGGTGCAACACTTGCAACAAGCACCACAACGGCCAGTGCAACAAGGGACGTTGCCAAAGGTGTCTCAAGATGGGTCATGAAGCTAATGATTGCAGGAGCTCACGACCTGCGAATCAGAACCAACAACAACAACCACCAGCTCCACGAAACCAGCAGCAACAACAGCAGCGAGGCAACAGGGGATGCTATCAGTGTGGTGCTGAAGGCCACTTTAAGCGAGACTGCCCCCAGTTAAACCAGAACCAGAACAACAACAACAACAATAATCAGGGCAATGGGAACAACAACGGGGGAAATAACAATGATAACAACGGCGCTAGGGGTCGAGCATTTGTGTTGGGTCAGGGCGATGCAAGGAATGATCCTAACGTAGTGATGGGTAAGTTCCTTCTCGACGACTTTTATGTTACTGTATTATTTGATTCGGGTGCGGATACCAGTTATGTGTCTTTAAAGGTTAGTCAAATGCTTAAACGTACGCCAACTCCTTTAAACACCAAGCACGTTGTAGAGTTAGCTAATGGTAAGAGTTTAGAAGCCACGCATAAAGTCAAGGGTTGTAACATCGTTTTAGCTGGTCACACCTTTTCTATCGATCTTATCCCTATAGTTCTGGGTAGTTTCGACCTCGTTATTGGGATGGATTGGTTATCCCAACAGCAAGCAGAGATCTTATACAAGGAGAAGATTGTTCGTATCCCTCGTTCCGGTCAGGAACCTCTCGTGATTCAAGGCGACAAAAGTGGTGTTGTGGTAGGCATCATTTCCTTTCTTAAGGCCCAGAAGTGTTTGCAAAAGGGCCACACCGCTATTTTAGTGCTTGTTACTGACGTATCAACGAAAGAAAAGAGATTGGAGGACTTTCCAGTAGTACGCGACTTTCCTCAGGTGTTTCCTGAAGATTTACCTGGACTACCGCCTCATCGCCAAGTCGAATTCCAGATCGAGCTAGCTCCAGGAGCAGCACCAATAGCTCGTGCACCGTATCGCTTAGCTCCATCAGAATTGGAAGAACTATCCGAACAACTACAAGAGCTCTTGGATAAGGGCTTTATTCGTCCTAGCTCTTCGCCTTGGGGAGCTCCAGTGTTATTTGTGAAAAAGTAAGACGGAACCTTCAGGATGTGCATAGACTATCGCGAACTCAACAAGGTGACAGTGAAGAATGGCTATCCTCTTCCGCGTATTGATGACTTATTCGACCAGTTGCAAGGGTCGAGCTACTATTCAAAGATTGATCTAAGGTCAGGCTACCATCAACTGAGAGTCCGGGACGAGGACGTCTCCAAAGCAGCATTCAGAACTCGCTACGGCCACTACAAGTTTCTGGTCATGCCATTCGAATTAACAAACGCGCCTGCAGTTTTCATGGATCTTATGAATAGGGTGTGCAAGCCCTACTTAGACAAGTTTGTGATTGTATTTATCGACGATATTCTGATCTACTCCATGAGTCAGGAAGAACACGAGCAGCATTTGCGACTTATTTTGGAACTCCTTCGATCAGAACAGCTGTACGCCAAGTTTTCAAAATGCGACTTCTGGCTTCGTGAAGTCCACTTCCTAGGCCACGTGGTAAACAAGGATGGGATTCATGTGGATCCATCCAAGGTAGACTCGATTAAGAACTGGCCTGCACCGCGTACACCAACGGAAATTCGCCAATTCTTGGGTTTGGTAGGTTACTACAGAAGGTTCATCAAGGACTTCTCAAAGATTGCGCAACCTCTCACCTCGCTAACGTAGAAGGGCGTTACTTATCGATGGGGAAGTGCGCAGGAACTAGCATTTCAACACCTAAAAGATAGGCTCTGTAGCGCACCTATCCTTTCATTGCCAGAGGGCACAGACGATTTTGTGGTTTATTGCGACGCATCCATTCAGGGTCTTGGATGTGTGTTAATGCAGCGCGACAAGGTCATTGCTTATGCTTCGCGCCAACTCAAGGTTCATGAACGGAACTATACTACGCACGATTTAGAGCTGGGAGCTGTTGTTTTTGCGCTTAAGATATGGCGACACTACCTGTACGGTACCAAGTGCACCATCTACACCGATCGCAGGAGTCTCGAGCATATCTTCAAGCAAAAGGAATTAAACATGCGACAACGACGATGCGTCGAGTTACTGAATGATTACGAATGTGCTATCAAGTACCATCCGGGAAAGCCAACGTGGTGGCCGATGCCCTCAGTCGAAAAGATACTACACCTAGGCGTGTACGAGCGTTGCAACTCACTATTCAGTCTAGTCTTCCTCCCCAGATACGAGATGCTCAGGTAGAAGCATTGAAACCAGAAAACGTTAGGGCTGAAGCCCTACGCGGCTCCAGGCAACGGTTAGAACAAAGGGAAGACGGCGCCTACTATGTAACAGGACGCATTTGGGTCCCACTTTATGGCAACTTACGCAAGCTAGTAATGGATGAAGCACATAAGTCTCGCTACTCAGTACATCCGGGTTCGGATAAGATGTACCACGATATCAGAACTACGTATTGGTGGCTTTGCATGAAGGCTCACATCGCAACCTACGTCGGCAAGTGTTTGACTTGTGCGAGAGTCAAGGTTGAATACCAGAAACCATCAGGCCTACTTCAGCAACCAAGGATACCACAATGGAAATGGGAGGAAATTTCCATGGATTTTGTTACTGGCCTGCCTAGATCCCAGCGTGGAAACGATACTATTTGGGTGATCGTGGATCGACTCACAAAGTCTGCTCACTTCTTGGCTATCAAAGAAACAGACAAGTTCTCTACTTTAGCAGACATTTACTTGAAAGAAGTGGTTTCGAGGCACGGAGTGCCAACCTCCATTATTTCCGATCGTGATGCACGATTCACTTCAGAACTATGGTATGCGATGCACAAATCTTTTGGCTCACGATTAGACATGAGCACAGCTTATCACCCTCAGACAGATGGGTAGTCTGAGCGCACTATTCAAACTCTAGAAGACATGCTTCGGGCATGTGTTATCGATTTCGGCAACAGCTGGGAAAAACATCTCCCTTTAGTGGAGTTTTCGTATAATAACAGTTACCACACCAGCATTCAAGTCGCTCCATTTGAGGCATTGTACGGGCGTAAATGCCGATCACCTCTTTGTTGGGCAGAGGTGGGTGATAGTCAGATCACGGGTCCAGAAATGGTAGTAGACGCAACGGAAAGAATTACTCAGATACGGCAACGCATGGCGGCAGCTCGTGACCGTCAGAAAAGCTACGCTGATAAGCGCAGGAAACCGCTCGAGTTCCAGGTTGGGGATCGAGTGCTACTTAAAGTCTGACCATGGAAAGGTGTAGTTCGTTTTGGCAAACGAGGCAAGCTCAATCTGCGGTATGTCGGACCGTTCGAAATCATAGAAAGAATAGGCAAAGTGGCCTACAAACTGAACCTACCAGCAGAACTCGGCGGGGTTCACAACGTCTTTCACATGTCGAATCTGAAGAAGTGTCTGTCAGATGAGACCCTCATAGTTCCTTTGAAGGAGCTCACTATCGACGAACAATTGCGATTCGTCGAGGAACCTGTTGAAATCACGGACCGGGATGTTAAGGTCCTCAAGCACACCAGAATACCTCTTGTTCCAGTTCGTTGGAACTCCTGTCGTGGCCCAGAGTTCACCTGGGAACGAGAAGACCAAATAGAACTCAAGTATCCCCAGCTGTTCGAAAACAATGCAACCACTACTGAGGCTGAAGCTACTACAGAATTTTGGGACGAAATTCCAAATCAACGGGGGGATGATGTGACACCCCAGGAAAACCAGTAAACTGAACAACACAACTAGCTTCCTCAATAACCGCATGCTAAATTTCGGGATGGAATTTCTTTCAACTTGGGGATAATGTGACAACTCGTATTTCAGAACCTATCTCTGTGTTAACGAAACGTATGTGGATCCTATGTGATTATCTGAACTTGGTTGATTGATTGAATGTTTAACGAAATGATATGTGTTCTTACATGTGAATGTGTATGTACTTGTATTATGATCTGATCGCACAACAACAATAACCCGATCGCACAAGTCTAATCGGCTTACACAACTTGTACTCGAAGCCCAAAAGGGCAGCCCATGTATGGTCGGCCCACTCCTCTTATGCGCACAAACACCCAATGGGTGGGGTTTGTTTCTCATAACTTGCAAACACAAGAAATCACACAAAACCCTATTCTCTCCTTCTCTCCTCTTGAAGCCGACGGCACATCTCCTCTCCACCGAAGCTTTCTTGTTCGGACCCCTCTTCATTCTACCTTCTAACCGGTTAGTGTTTTGTTGTTGATTCCATGTGGAATGATGTTATGACTTATATGATTCTATGCAATGATTTGTGAATGCTACATGATTAGTTATGAAAGATGAGGCTTGATGTTCATGTAATCGGCTCATAAGTGTAGCATAAGTTGATTAAATTAGAGTTGATGATTGTGTAGGAGTGATAACCGGTTGTGATATGTTAATCATCGAATGAATGGTAGGGATTGCTATGTTGGTATGCATGCTATTAATCAAGAACACGAATCTTGTTAATATGTTTAAGTGTTGTGATTATTGTTCGTGTGTTATTCATAATTAGGGTTCATGAGAATCGGTTGGAATATGCTTAGTTTGATCGATTGTATGCTAAAACGGAAACTGTTGGAATTGATTGGCATAAATCAAGGGTGTAACTGATTAATTGTTGGCTAAATTGAATAATGGAAACAATATAACTGATTAGCATAACTTTCGGATAATAAAATGAACCGCACAAGCCCTCTCGGTCGCACAAGATCAGGTCACACAAGATCAGACCTGATCGCACAAGACCCATCGCACAACACGATCGCACAATATAGTCGCAAAAGCTAGGTACAACCATTAAAGCGTGGAGTACTGTTTAGTTATGCATGATCGCACAACATATTGTGGACCTCACAAGCTGGTGCCGATCGCACAAGATGTTGGGCCACACACTAACTACTTGATCTGTTTCGTTGTTGGGCCTCAAAACCCAAATGCAATCGCACAAGTCTTGTTCGGTCGCACAAGCTGAACTGGATCGCACAAGGTTATTAAACTATTAACTGTTTGGGCCATATACATGTTGGACTACTATATTATTTGGGCCGGGTATCTTTGGGCTTCAACGGGTGAATCACACAAGACTGTTAGACTTGTGTAAGCCCATTCTTTTGAATCGCACAAGTCGGATATGTTATGTACTTGATTGTCATGTGTTTGCCATGATCCATACGTTCTCGAAACCTGTTAGTTTATGTGTAAACATACGTGTATTTCTTGAACCTAGTCCTGACTTGTATGGTAACCATGTTAGGACATGGTTGACCACTTATAACTCAAGTAACCTTTTCGTGTATCTGCCGAGCAAACCAAGGTGAGTTCACACTCTTGCCAAGGCATGGGATTCCCGGGGTTGGGAATGGGATTGAATGATTACTTGTACTTTTATCGTTACTGAAATACGTACCACTGACCTCGTTAGGCAAAGGTCACTTATAGATACAGCTAGACTAGTAACACATGGGAAGCCCCCACTAATCCTCGCACACATGCCTGGAATGGCCGTGATATGAATACTAATCTTTGCAAACATGCCTGGAATGGCCGCGATACAGATACTAATCTTCGTAAACATGCCTGGAGGGCCGCGATACAAATACAACTAGTCTAGAATACATGGGAAACCCCCACTAATCTTCGCAAACATGCCTGGAGGGCCGCGATACAAATAAATATGATACATGGTTTACAAAACGAACATGAGAATTACGAAACGAATACTATAACTAAAGCAACCAACTGTGAACTTGCTCAACTTTGTTGTTGACTCGTTGTTACATGCCTTGCAGGTCAATAGGTATTCTTGGAGCTTGCACTGGGAGGCACAGTCATTATGGACATGGATCGTGGATGCCATGTTAAACATTTATGACATTTCAAACTTATTACTTAAGTTGGGTTTTACATTTATGCTTCCGCTACACACTTGATTATGTTTTAGTTTTTGAACACCTTTCGTATTGATGAATGACTTTTACTTATTACTTATAATGTTCAATATGATTGGTGGCTTGATCCTGGTCATGTCACGCCTCCCTGCGGTGATACTCCGCGTGTGGATTTTGGGGGTGTGACAGTTTTCATCTGACCCTTGTGTTTTCGTGGTGTCTGTGTTTTCGCTGGTCACAACATCATCATCAACAACAGCAGTTACAAATAACACAGTATAACAACTGTCAATAAAACCGGTAATTAGGATAATAATTATCCAATAAGAAAACCCTAATTAAGACACCCAAGTAATTTGGCATAAACCCTGAAATTTCCAGAATAATCGGAATCAGGATCAGGGCCCCTAAAACTCGAGGGGGGCAAACCCTAATTGATAATTATCTAGTTTAAGCCATTGCTAAAAGCTGATTGGTTGAAATTATTGAATCACCTAAGCTACAACCGAACTCAGCTAGGCTAGGAAAAATAGGTTGCACCTTTACGGACCGTAAGGGTTGGTCCTTACGGACCGTAAGCAAACCGGTCCCTTTACGGACCGTAAGGGTTGGGTCATACGGTCCGTAAGTGTGTCGAAATTCCAGCTATAAATAGCCGACCTTGGCACTTGAACTGTGGTGTTAAAACGACGTTCATAGCTTCTGTATACGTCGAGATCTCACTGTTATATCACAATCAAACACACACGATCACGAAACGCTGCCGCAATCAGGGTAATAACTCGATCGCTATTACGATTCAACGTCCGATCAATTATAAATATCCAACGATAATCCGGGTGCTGCTCAATTGAGCTTGTACTTTGATTATTCGTCGTGATTTCGACTTGAATATTAGAGTGCTGTTCGAATTCGGACTATGCTCTGTTATTCGTTGTGAATCCGATTGAATTATCGAGTATTGCACTGATTAATTGTTGTGAGGGTTTAATCTCGTGAATTGACGTAACTGTTGTATTAGTTACTAACCTGCCTGTGTGTGCATTGTGTTAAACTAGGTGTAATCAAGGCTAATCAGTAGGCATTATCTATTTGCTCGTTAATCTGCAATGTGAGTCATTCTACTTTTTAAATTGTTTTCTCACCGTTTGTGAGTAAGTATTACAATACCTCAAATTATTTTCAAGGTTATAATTACAGGGATTAAGTCTTTGTAATCACCAAATTACAGTTGGTATGTGGGGTATTGTGCGCATTACTAATTTTATCACTCTAGGTGAGTGAGTATCACTCTATGTGAGTGATTATTACTCTGTGTGAGTAAACCGTCACTATTAGGGCGACGGGACCCAATAGTGGTATGACCACAGTCACAGATCCGGTCGAGTGACAAATACCCATTCTTGATAATTGGTTGATAGAAACATTGTAATCGCTCTTAATACCGTAAAATTATAACTAACGGGTCGTTTTAGAAAATGGAATGATTCACTCAGTATTTCCCCGCTGACAAAACCTTTTTCAAACATGTTTCAGGTGATCTGTGAGATCCAGGAAAAGTGCAGTAAAGCACTATCAAGCTCAGGGAAGTGGCTCATTGTAAATAAATAAAACATGTTTTGGAAAAATAAAGATTTCTGTGTGAAATCAACTTATTGTAAATTTTGGGATTTATCCCTAAAACTTTGTGTAATATATTAAACAAGTATTTTCCGGTGAAAAGATCCTGTTAATCAAAGACTTCCGCTGTCGCATAAAATAAATACCACGAGTACCACGGGAACTGCCTCGCGGCCCCCGACTCCGTCCAGGGTGGGTCGGGGAGCCGTGACACACAGCAACCCTAATCTCATCTAACTGTTACGTGATCAATCATCTACGAAATCATTTAATCAAATCATTGATATGTAAACGTATAAATTGCCAATTCATGCAAGACCAAGATCATAGTCAATCAGCAGATCATTCATTTACAAACACACACGGTCAATCATATCATCCAATATACATGACAGTTTGTAGACAATACCTCCATATATAACGATCATCCAGTCTTGCGTTCGTAAAACAATCACAGTTATGATAATAAACAAATCGTTCATACAATAGATTTAAATCAAACAATCAGTTAAAGGTTAACACTAACCGCAACGAACGAGAGAATAACTTGATTGATCTTGAGGATCCGGGGGACGCAAGTTTGCCGTCAGGTTCAAAGGGTAGCGAGAGAGAATGTGAGAGGTGGTTAGGGTTTTGCCAATTATTGATTTCGTGCACGAGTTAAAACAATTCTTTATTCAGCCGCTACTGGGCCGAGGCCCATTCTTGTTTTCGTTGGCTAGCTCCTGGACGAAAACACTAAAGTGTTTTTGTCAGGTAGTGTTTTCGTGGGGGGTGTTTTCGGCAAGGACTCCAACATTTGTTTAATTATAAAACATAAATTAACACCACCACATTATAAACATACACAAATAATGCATACCAAGTATATATATAACACACTTTGCAATTAGGTACAAGATTAAATCAAATAGAGACCTTGAGAACTCGAGTTGTCACACTCTTCACTAGTTTGATGTTACAAATGCCTTTCTCCATGGAGACCTAACTGAAGAAGTCTACATGGAAGCACCTTCAGGTTTTTCAGGGGGTTTTAAAGAAGGGGAAGTTTGTCGGTTGAAAAAGTCCCTATATGGGCTAAAGCAGTCTCATCGGGCATGGTTTGGAAAGTTCACTTTGGCCATGAAAGAGTATGCGTATCACCAAAGTAACGTTGCTCATACTCTGTTCCTCAAGAGAAGAAACGGCCTTGTAACTTGCTTGATCATATACGTAGATGACATGATTATTACCGGAGATGATATAGAAGAAACAACACAGCTGAAAAAGAATCTGTTTTCAAAGTTTAAAATGAAAGACTTTGGAAATGTCAAGTATTTCCTCGGGATAGAAGTTCTAAGGTCTAAACGGTGGATTTTCATCTGCCAAAAGAAGTATGTCCTTGATCACCTGGCAGAAACTGGATTGATTGATTGTAAACTAGCAGATACCCCAATGGTGGTGAACCATAACCTTCACACGGAACTCAATGGAGAACTTGCAGACAAAGAAAGGTATTAATGGCTCATGGCCAAGTTAATTTATCTCTCTCACACTCGCCCTGATATAGCTTATGCTGTTGGAGTGGTGAGTCAGTTCGTGCATCAACCACAAGTTTCCTACACGGAAGCTGCTCAGAGAATTTTAAGATATCTCAAGGGAACCGCAGGCCATGAAGTGTTCTTCAAAACAAATGGACATTTAAATGTTGAGCTCTACACTGACGCAGACTGGTCAAGAGATATGGGAAACCGAAGGTCAATATCAGGGTACTTATCCTTGGTAGGTGGAAATCTCGTTACCTAGAGGAGTAAGAAATAGAAGGTGGTCGCTCTGTCGAGTGGAGAAGCGGAATTTAGAGGTATAGCTCGAGGGTTAAGAGAAGTTCTTTGGATCAGGAAGCTGCTAAAAGACATTGGTTTTTCCCAAAAGGCTCCCAGTAAAGTTATGTGTGACAATACAACTGCAATACAAATCCCAGAAAACCCAGTTCAACATGATCGAACAAAACACGTGGAGGTAGATCGACATTTCATCAAAGAGAAGTTGGAAGAAAGAATCATAGAACTCCCTTTCGTCAAAAGATCAACTCGCAGATATTCTCACAAAAATTGTCAACGAAAACGCCTTTAGTAGCTGTTTGAGCAAGTTAAGAATTGGTGATCTCACTACTCAACTTGAAGGGGAGTGTCAGAAAGTAAACAATATGTCATAGTGTAGGGGCTAAATGTATAAATGGTGTTCTATAGAAGCATCTTCTTCTGTAACCCTAATTTGAGTTCAATACATTTTTCAATACAATTCAAACCCCAATCACAGTGTTTATTCTCTATACCAGACAACAGGAACAATGCAATTACTATGGTGTATCTAGCAAACCAGTTACAATGATATCAATACAAGAAAACGGGGTAATAGCAAGGACAAATGTCGCTGCTAAGACCCTGATATGCGCTGCTATTGTTAATAGCGGCGACATGTCACCGCTAAAGGGTGGCCGGTAAAGCTTTGACAGTAAAGGTCCTGATGCCGCCGCTATTGATGTAAACCAATAGCGGCAACAATTGTTGCGCGGAATAAAGTTGTCGCTAATGGTGTTGATCAATAGCGGCGACACATGTCGCCGCTAAAACTCTTTTTTTTTAATATTTTTGCTGCATTTTCTATATTTCCATTATATACAAACCTGTCGATTTTCCAGTTTTACGCAACACAAACAAACTAAATAAACATAATACTTTACATACTAAAATCGCAAAACGTATCCGTACAATAACATCCTAAAATATCCGAAAAATAACATCCGAAAACTACAAGTTGATAATACTTAATAGTCATCATCATGATAAGGAATGAGTGGCTCCGGTTTAATGTGGGACACCGGGTTACAGATCGACCAATAGCGGCGACATATGACCTGTCGCCGCTATTGGTGTTGCCGTTATTGCTCAACTTTCTTGTATGTATAGAAACAAAATCATTCCATTTGGTTGGAGCTTTCTTGACTTGAACAGTCGTTTTAGTTTATGTGTAGTCCGTTGTAGAGTCCTGATCCACAATCTGCTTTGTAAGCCCAATGCATCCGGTCCATTCACAACATAATGTTTCATTGTTGTACTTAAAAGGTTATTATCTATATCTCTGATAAAAGAAACCATGGGGGACACATGCCACCCATTGGTTTAAGCCAAATCAGTAGACACCTAAGCAAGTATGTGGCATAGATCATAGGGAACATGTGGCATAGCTCTAAGGGCTCGATTGGTTTTGGCTTCTAACATACGCTTCTTGTATACTCTCTCTCATTCTCTCAAAAATCAAAATCATTCAAACCATTATCCGAAATCGTAATCGGCGATTCCGCTCCTGACCTTTTCAATCGATCCTGTGCGAAGAGGTATAATCAATCTTAAATAGTCAATAGTGATCATCGACGGTATTGATTCCCATATCTTCTTCTTTTATGATTGATTCTGTTTTAATCATTTGTTGTATTATGATTTCTTATACATTGACTGTTATTTGATGATCTATATAGTTATTTTTCATGATTTGAAGATCGATTAACTTATTCCTTTTTTTTCTTAGGGTTTTAAAAGCTGATATCATGTTGTTCGTTTATATGATTTTGATTTTCACCTTTGGATGATGAATAGAAAAGGGTATGGCCTGCAACTGAGATCGTACAAACACGATTACTGTGGTTTGATTACCCTTGTGTCCTTCCTTCTTTGTTTCTTATGTTCCCCCTTTTGCTATATTAGAGTTTTCGATAAGGCAATGATGAGTTCGAAGTTCTGATTAAATATTGTTGAATATGGCACCTTGGCTTAGCAGGGTTGAAGGATGGTAGATCTTCATCTGCAACCTCCCTTGCAGCCATGGTGCTTTCGTTTTTGTGTAAACTCTGAGCCTGACTGTAGCATCTTTCCGACGAGCGAAGGCAATTCCGATAGCCTTAGGTAACTCTACACACTTATAAATCTTCTCTTGCCCAATTAGTTAGTTATGAGGTATCCATTGTCTTGAAGAGTCTTGTGGATCTTGCTGGCAGTGAGCGTGCATCTCAAACGTATGCTGCAGGTGCCCGATTGACGGAAGGCAGCTATATAAATAGAAGCCTACTCACATTGGTTGGTCGGATGTTGGTGACCTTTTCATGTTTTCTAGGGTTTGTATGTCTTAATATGTTAAAATTGGTGTTTCAACTTTTGATTTGGTTAAGTCTTTTGTTAAAGGTAGTGTTTGTTGCTAAATTCAGTTGATATGTTAATGTAATTAGTGAACTTTTAGTGTTTTCTAGGGTTACTAAGGTTTAATATAACGAGTTCGTTCCTGTTCTTGGGTCCCACTGGTGTTGGGAAAACGGAGCTTGCTAAGGCTCTTGCAAGATGATGAAAAACTCATGATTTGGATTGAGATGTTTGAATACATGGAGGAACACTCTGTTGCCCGATTAATCGGTGCTCCACCTGGGTAAGTATATTTATTCCTTTGTAGTTAGTCGTTGTCTGCATTCATATGTTAGATGATAGCATTGATTAAAATGTGTGCATCTACTGATTCTTTTTCAGTTATGTTAGTCATGAAGAAGGTGGTCAACTTACTGAAGCCGCTGGGGAGAGAGGCACGATGGTCATTCGCAGCATCGTAGCAACAGTCGGAGACATGGCAGCCGCCGATTCACCACCTAGCTCTAGCACCAATGAATACACCTGCAACCATGGCCCTCGGTCTTTCAAAAAAGTGTATAGTTCAGCTCCTCGGGTATTAACCACATACTCACTCACACATGCATACATAGTTCAAACAACACTTAAATACCATGCTATCATGAATAAAGTAGCAAATACCCCAAAGGGAAATCAACTTGAAAGGTCAACGCAAAAATCCTTTTGGTTCTAGGAATATCGGTGAACATTTAATCCTTTTGGCACCCGCATCTAAAAAGGTTGCCCTACTTAATGATTAATAAGTCAGTTCAGCAGAAACGATGCATCGAACTAAGGTTGCCCCACTTAATGATGAACAACTCAGGTAAACAGAAACGATGCATCAAATCAAAAGAATTTGGTCGATTGGTTAATGGCCACCAACATAGTCGATTGGTTAACCGCCCAAACGCCCAAAACCGTCTAAAGGCTTCTTCTTGTTCTCATTGTTGCTCGCCTTGTGCATTGAGTTTGTATAACCACTCGGTACCTTACTACCATAGCTTCTCATAAAAACTTTTGTTCCGGTTGTATTCTTTGTATACTTATGAAAGTTTTGGTGCATGGATGTTCAGGGAATACTTAGAAAATGCGCATGTAATCATATTTGGGTATTACTGGAAATAACAGTAAAAAAAAAAATTTCTCTTTTTCTGACTTTTAGCAACGACATATGTCGCCTCTAAAAGTTAAATAATCATCGCTAAAAGTTGTTCATATTTAGCGACGACTTTTGGCATCTTTAGCGACAACAAATGTCGCCCATATTGCTCACCTTTCTTGTAGTGAAAGAGATGTAACATATCAACTTTCTCTCTTCTGACAATGCTGCTACATGTCAGAATCTGAAAAGGTGACGTAACACGTGTCAACTTGTGATCATTCATTGAGTTTCTTGAGTTTTCTCAACTCAAAGAGGTTTTTCCTCTATACTCCTCTATATATTTATAAAAAAATGTATAAAAAAATATAAAAAACAGATGTTCGTTACTATGGTGTAACTTTTTTTAAAAACAAATTACGTATAAAAAAGTTATTAATGTTTTAAAAAGACGAGGGAAAGTTGCATTTGGGCTTGTGAGTTCCTAAATTTAAGGCACACTAAATTTACTTTTATATCCTTAATCTAAGAAAACAATTAATTTAATTAAAACAAATATTACAATTTACCACTCATCTATCAATTACCCTGATCTAGTTGTCATGATCACTTCTTATACATTTTAAAAAAAAAACACATTTTGTGGAGGAACTCCACGTTCATCCAAGCTTCCCTTCAAATCACTCTTGTTCATTTGGGAATCCACTATATCAACATTATTAAAATTAGGGTTTTTTTCCATATTTCCCCTTAAAAAACTTTGAAATTGCATATATACCCGAGCCAAAAATTAAATTGCATATTTCCCATCTATTAACTAGTAAAATTGCAAATTTACCCATTTTGATTTAATTTATTAAAATTAAATTACAAAAAGACTATTTTACCCTTCATTTTACTAAACTTTAGAAAATTGCATATTTACCCTTTTTTACTAGTTTTTGTCTTTTTTCACTACTTGTTGGTGCACTTGTGTCTGTACTTTGTCTGTATTCGGTCTGTATGTAAACGATGTCCTTGTCAGTCCTGTAAGTTGACAAAGTCAACCGTCCTCCTGGTTTGACTTAGTCAACAGTTGAAAGATGTACTGTGTCGAAGGATAAGAGGTCGAAGGATAATGTGGATCCTTCGACCTCATCGAAAGATATGGTTCGAATCATAGACCTCGAAAGATTATCTTTCGAGGTCCTTGATGATCTTTCGAATACTTGGTCTTCGATAGATGATCCTTCGGACCATCTATCAGATCCTTCGATCAGGCATGCTAGGCTGGGTATATATATACCCATGCAGTGTTGAGTTTTAGACAGAGATGCACACAGACAGAACACACACATCCGAGAGATATTGTTGAGAGCATTCTGTCCAGAAAACACACACACACTCTGAGAGTTTACAAGTTAGGTTTGTAAACATTGTGCTTGTAACCGAAACCTTCATTTGCATTAATACAAGTTGTGTTAATCGGTGAACCCGTGTGTGCTTGTGTTCATACTTGTTTAATCCCGGTTTGCTTGCTAGCTTGGATTCCGCACTCGCTAGTGAGTTAGTATAACAAGGTTTGAGGTTCGTCATCCACCGGATAGGGACCTACAAGTGGTATCAGAGCTTGGCTCTTTACCTTGTTTAAAACCGGGTTTTTCAAGTTCTTTGGTGTGTTTGGACACTTGGTTTAGCACCCGTTTTTGGTAGTTTTCTGCATAAAAACGGCTTCTAAACCTTTCGGGAGTGTTCAGGGTCGGTTTGGGTAAACATAAAATTTGTTTTGTGAAACTTTGTATTTTCCGGCCATTTTTCCGATCATATCTCCGGTGACTGGTTGAGGATAAGGTTTGCTTATTTGGGTAAACTTTTTGAAAGTCAAAAAGTTGGTGAAGATCTGTGTACAGAACATACCTTTCTGCCGAAAGTACTTCACCAACCCATCACCTTTTTCACCAACCTATCACATCAACGTCAGTTGTGTCAGAATCTCTCGAAAGATATCTTTCGACATCGAAAGACCATCTTTCGATCAAGGAAGGCTCGAAAGATCATCATCCTTCGACCCATCCTTCGAAGTCTGAAACATATCTTTCGATAAAGGAATCTTTTCGAAAGTCAAGTGTCCGAAAGATAGGGATTTATCTCGAAAGATAAGGATCTTTCAAGTGTGAATCTTTCGAGATTTTGAATCTTTCGAAGCCAGTGCTCGAAAGTCAACAGTGATCCTTCGAACACTGTTGATCATTCGAACAAGTGTGATCTTTCGAAAGTCAGCTATACGAAAGATAAGGATATTCGAAAGATAAGGATCCTTCAAAAGGGGAATCCTTCGAGTTCTTGAATCTTTCGAAATCATTGTTATTGTTCGAGATTCAACAGTAATCTTTCGAGTACTGTTGATCCTTCGAACAAGAGTTGATCCTTCGATTGTAGTCAGGTTATTGTTAACAAGTTTCTGTGATTTCAGATCGTTCGGAACAGGATCCTTCGGCCGTGATATCTTTCGGATTACTTACTTAGCATTTATTTTGCTTATCAATCATGAATCCGAGTTGGTGGAATCCTGCTCCAGATAATGGTGAATATACAAGATCAAATGTCACTCCCTCATGGTGGGGTACTCCGGCTCCAGACGATGGAAAATACACGAATACAAGGTCATCTCCTTTATGGGCTGAATCGCCGGTATCAACTTCTTCTCAGGGAAATCAATGGGCTTTGGTATCGAATCAAACTCCGAGCATTCAAAGTATTCTACTAAGCGAAAGTGAAACAGGAAGTTTGAATCGACCTCCAAAGTTGATGCATTTGAATGAATATCCAGGATGGGTTGAGAGATTTAAAACATATGTTCTTGGTCAAAATACGGAACTGTGGATACGTTTCACCACAGATTTCGATCAAGCCATAGAGGTTGCTGCTTCAGATTCTGCTACGTTTGCTGATCTTCCAGAAGATAAAAAGAAAACTTATGATCTGGAGAAGAAGGCATACGCCATTCTCACTCAGGCGTTGAGCAAGGATATCTACCATCAGTTCGTCAGCTTCAAGACAACAAAGAAGTTGTGGGACGGATTGAAAAACAGAGGAGTGGGAAATGCAGCAACACGTCAAATGCGTCATGATCTTCTCAAGAAAGAATTTGAAGGTTTCACTTGTATGGATAAGGAGTCCTTGGGAGATATGACAAGCCGATTTTATCATCTGCTAACGGAATTGGATAATTATAGTGTAGTGACAACTCAAGCTGAAGTTGTGAAGAAGTTTGCTGATGCTTTGCCTCCTCAATGGAGTAGTTTCTTGGAAATCCTGAAGTACAACGGAGTGTTGAGAACCACTAATATCAACGAATTCGTTCAAATTTTGGAAAATAAGGATCAGGAGGAAACATTGAAGGCGAAGAGAGTTCCATTGCCACAGAATCCAGAAATGTACTGTGGAACTTCCAATTCTTCGTCTGCAAGAACCGGTCCACATGCTCCACTTCAGACAGCGTTTGTCACAAGCACAGATTGTTTTGGCAACCCAATACAAGTTCCTGTTAAGCCACCTCCCACCACAGACATGTATGGAAATCCAATCCAACCACCTCCACCTCCTCCTGCTCAACAACAACAACGTGCATGTTATGGAGGAACATCATCTGCTGGTCAACAATCTAAGTCAAGTACAGTACAGCTCGACACGTCAAGCTTCTCTAAAATCAGTGTAGAAGTAGCTAAGGAACACATGGAGCTGCTTAACACTGTAGTGAGCGCGTACTGTGGGTTGATAGAAGGTCAGATTGGCAACATTAATCTGACACAAGAAGATTACAGGCAGATTGATAAAGAAGAGATGGACTTGATGGACATCAAGTGGGCCTTTGCTAGTGCTGTGAGAAGAGCAAAGGATTGGATGGAAAGTACTGGCAGAACCAGCTTGGAAAGTAAGCGAGACACCAAGTATGGGTTCGATAAGCAAGCTGTAAAGTGCTTCAACTGTGGTGAACGGGGTCACTTTAAGCGGGAATGTACAAAGCCAGCCCAGCACGGGAATCAAAACCCCTTCAGAAACCAAGGCAATCGGCAGAACAGAAACAATGATCGTACCATGGTACCCGTCAACAACCAAACCAACCGAGCACTTGCAGTTCAGGTAGATGAAGGTTGTGACTGGTCAATCCAGTTGGGTGGTGATGCTCCTGATGGAACAGCATGTTTTGCTCAGATTGTGAAGGAGCTAGTTCACACCAGTGGTGGAGAATCTTCTGCCAGTGGTGGTGAATCGTCTGAAGATGAAGACTCTTCTGGGTACAGCAGAAGTGTTGATGAAGAATCATCCAATTCTGGTGATGATCATGTGGGTGAGACATCTAATGTTTCGGATGATGCTGACTTTGATGAGCTTTTGGAGGAAGCTGCAGCAGAAACTCAAAGAAGATCTATTTTGGTGGATCAAGCTGCTTATACTTCGTCTTCTCTCCATTCAGCCTTTATGGCTAATGTCGACGGTTCATCAAGTCAGGTACGTGTCGATGAACCCACTGCTGTTAATTGTGATGAATGTACTAGGTTGCATGCTAGATGTGCTGAAATGGAGAAAAGTATGTCTGAGTTGCAAGGCAAACATGATGCTTTACAAGCTAGTTTGTTTGACTTGCAAGACAAACATACTACTGTGAATGAGAATTTGAGTGACTTGCAAAGTAAGCATGACACTTTGCAAGAAAAATATGATGTGACCTTTCTCCACAATCAGAAATTGACTGTGGACCTCTCTAAATGCACAGAAGCCAACATGTTTTATGAAAACCATGAAAAAGAATTTAAGTCAGTAATTGAAACATTAAAGAAAGATAAAACTGAACTGACTAAAATGGTTTCAAGAAAACAAACTGATATTAATTTGTATATATCTCGCCTTGAGATTATGCAAAAGGAGATGGCTTGTGTGAAAACCGAAAGTGATGCAATCCAACTCAAGCTAGACAGTTATTTGAGCTCTAGCTATGTGTTAGATCACATCATTGATGTTCAGAAGGAAAAGAGGGATGTCACATGCATAGGGTACAAGAAGTGTCCACCACCAGTGAGACATAATTATGATGCCATGCCTGATGAAGAGGACAGGGTTTTCTTTGAACCTTCTGTGCCTCTAGATGTTAAGGAGTTTGCTGCAGGGCTCGGATACCAAAAGGAAGTATCCTCAGATTCAGATGTGTCAGCAGATACATTTGTGAGTGCTGAACAGAATCAAGATCCTCCAGTTGTGATTGAGGATGCTGATTCATCTGATGATGAATCTGATGATACTGTCCCAGCAAAGTCTGATGCGGTAGTCAAAAATGAGGACATACCTCTTGAGAATCACATTCTATGTGATCCCCCTGTGCAACCCGCTAAGACTGTTGCAACTGAGTCCTCATCTGCAGAAGAGCCGGAGTGTGTGAATTTGCTGTACACTCTAGTTGGTGATGATAAAATTTACTCAGACAAAGATTTTCCCATTAAGAATGTTAATCAATCCTTAATCTGCAAAGTCTTTGAGAATTCGACGAGTAAGTTCTTGGGAAAGGCAGGACCTAAAGTTACAGTTACACAGTGTCCTCCTATTCCAAAGACTGAAATTCGAAAACAATTTGGTAACAAGAAATTACCAACAGTGCCAACACAGCAAAATCACATCAAACCCAAAGGTAAAACACCGGCTCAAGCTAACAAGAAGCCGAACCAAAAGAAGAAGAAAAAGGTTAACTTTGTGAAATCGACGGGAACGGACAAAATTGAAAAGTTTGAAAATCAATCTAACTTAGACTTTGTCAAGAAAGCTATTGTCGAGAAAAGAAATGAACCAAGCAGTTCAAAACCTAGTACCTCGGGTTCACAAAGTTCAACATCATCGGCTAGACGATCACATGATTCTTCGGGGTTTGTTGAACGAAGATCATGTTTTGAATGTGGAACCATTGGACATATTATTCGTAATTGTCCATATCTTCATAAGCAAAAAGAAAAGGTTGATGATCCCCGTGGCAAAACTGACCGTAAGCCATCTGTTTCCACAAAACAAGATCCCCGACTTGTAAAAGAAAGGGAAAAGAGACAGAAACGCCAACAGGTCAAGAAGGTTGAAAAAGCAATTAAAACTGATGTGGTTCAAAAACAATCTGTTGCTGTAAAACCAGACAATTCTAAAACTTCAAACAATCAGGAAGTTAAAATTTTAAAGAAAGACACTGGTAAAACAAAACAGACATGGAAACCTAAATCGGTTACTGAATCAGGGGGACCATCACAATTCACCAACCATCAAAGACAAGAAGTTATTGTCATTGATGAAAATGGAAGACCCAAGACCACAATGGCTTGGGTCCCCATCTCCAACTAATTCGTTTGAGTTCATGTGCAGGGTGCTTCAGGAGGAACTATCAGTAGTCATTGGATTGTTGATAGTGGGGCATCCAGACACATGACAGGCGACATGAAGCTTCTCTACGACGTTAAATCTATTAGAGGAGGTTATGTTGCTTTTGCTGGAGATAAAGGTGGATATATAACGGGTGAAGGAATGATATCTAACGGGATTGTCAGCTTTGACAAGATCAATTTTGTGCAACAACTTGATCACAATCTTCTTAGTGTTTCTCAAATCTGTGACAAGAAATTTACAGTACACTTTGATGCTAATGGATGTTATGTGCTGAAACCCGGCTTCAAAATTCCAAAAGAATGGATTCTCTTGTCGGCTCCAAGGATAAATGATTTGTACGTCCTTGACATGAGCCAGGCTATTACTACGTCTGCACAAGCAACATGTTTCGTTTCTAAAGCCACAGAAAAAGACACTATCTCTTGGCACAGACGAATGGGTCACATTCACTTACGAAAAATGAATCATTTGGTTTCAAATGAATTGGTGAATGGTGTTCCTCTCAAAAATTTCCATCTTCAAGACGTCTGTGTTTCGTGCCAGAAAGGAAAGCAAACAAAGAAGAAGCACCCTACAAAGAAGATCAACACAGTGGCAGTTCCTCTTGAACGTTTGCACATGGATTTGTTCGGTCCTGTCAAGCACAAGAGTATTCGGGGTGATCAATACTGCCTCGTGGTTACTGATGATTATTCAAGATTTTCTTGGGTTGCGTTCATGGCACACAAGAGTGAAACCTTTGGTATTATCAAAAACTTAATCATTCAGATTGAGAATTTGTATAAGTTGAAGGTTAGGCGGATACGTAGCGACAATGGTACTGAATTTAAGAATCATTCCATGGCGGAGTTCTGTACTTCAAAGGGTATTCTTCATGAGTTTAGTGCAGCTTATACTCCTCAACAGAATGGTGTCGCTGAACGTAAGAACCGCACATTGATCGAGACTGCTAGGACAATGTTGGTAGAGTCACAGTTGCCCATTCCATTTTGGACTGAAGCTGTGGCCTATGCATGTTATACATTGAACCGAGTCCTTACAGTCAAAAGGCACAACAAGACCTGCTTTGAGCTTCTTCAAAAACGGAAACCAGATTTGTCTTATCTAGAACCGTTTGGAGCTCCATGCACGATCATCGATCCTAATGGAAAGTTTGGGGCAAGAGCAATTGATGGATACTTTCTTGGGTATGCCACCCCTAACTTACGAGTCTGGAATCTAGAGACTAAAAGGGTCGAGGAATGGTCTGAGGTCAGAGTACAACGGCACACTTTGCCAGTCAAAAATCCGGGTCAACCTTGGATGTTTGAGTATGATGACTTCTTCAATTCGATCAATGTTGAAGCCGTTGAAGAAAATGCTGCGGCTAGGATGTTTTTCGAGAGTGACAATGCAACAGTTTCACCGGTGGTTCGTCCAATTCTTGTTAATCAAGAACCATCTTCTTCGGTGAACAATAATACTCTCAACAATGAGGATTTTCATGATGCAAACGAATTGAACGAATCTTCAGAGGATGATGAATTTCTAGATGCAGATCAGGAAGCTCCTACAACAGCGGTTCATGGTACTTCAGAGGGTACTCCTCCAGTGGATGCCCATAGAACAGCTGAGGCTACTGCATCATCCTCTTCGTCAATTCCGGGCCTTGATTTGGTTGTTGATCTTAATCTTAACAACCTGGGTATAAATGTTCCAGTTCCAGATAATCCAGAAACAAGGATTCACAATACCCATCCTCAACAAAATATCATTGGAAATGTGCAGAGTGGCGTTCAAACAAGAAACATGTTGCGAAACAACAACAATGCAGGCTTGTATGCAGCTATTCGAGAATCCGGACAACAAAACGATTGGTCTTTCGCGTGTTATGTCTCACAGGAAGAACCAAGAACGTGGAAAGAAGCCTTGAAAGATAACGCTTGGGTTGAAGCAATGCAGGAAGAACTGCAACAATTCCAGAAGCTGGGTGTCTGGAAACTCGTAGAGAAACCTGCTGGATATAAGAAGATTGGTACCCGTTGGGTTTTCAAATGCAAAAAGGATGACCGCGGAGTTGTTATCTGAAACAAAGCTCGTTTAGTCGTTCAAGGTTTTCGTCAGATTGAAGGGATCGACTACAACGAAGTCTATGCACCAGTGGCACGTCTCGAAGCAATTCGAATCTTTCTAGCCTATGCATCCTTCAAAGGATTCAAGGTTTATCAGATGGACGTGAAAAGTGCATTCTTACATGGTGTGGTTGAAGAAGAGGTATATGTCGAACAGCCTCCAGGTTTTGAAGATCCTATCCATCCCGATCGGGTTTGGTTGCTCAACAAAGCTCTCTATGGTCTTCATCAAGCACCGCGAGCTTGGTATGCAACCTTATCTCACTATCTGCTGGAGAACGGTTTTCGTAGAGGTCTTATCGACTGTACTCTTTTCATCAAAGAACAAGATGGAGATCTTCTTCTGGTACAGGTATACGTTGATGACATTATTTTTGGTTCTACTAATGATGTCTTGTGTAGGGAATTCGAGCGCATTATGCAGGATAAATTCGAGATGAGTGCTATGGGGGAAATGACCTTCTTCTTGGGCCTACAAGTACAACAAACAGAGTCTGGGATATTCATCCATCAGACTAAATATGTTGGTGACATCTTGAGCCGGTTCCAGATGTCTGATGCAACGCCCATTGGTACCCCATTGCCAACTAATCACGGAATTACTCCAGACTTGAAGGGAGAAGCTGTTAGCCCTTCTATCTATCGCGCTATGATCGGATCTCTTATGTACCTCACAGCATCAAGGCCAGACATAATGTACCCAACGTGCCTGCTTGCCAGATATCAAGTTAACCCGAAGGCCTCACATCTTGCTGCTGTTAAAAGGATTTTTCGTTATTTGAAGGCGTACCCTGACACCGGTCTGTGGTACCCTAGGGATAATAACTTTGAATTGGTAGCTTTCAGTGATTCTGATTTTGGCGGATGCAAAATCGACGGCAAATCCACAACGGCTGGATGTCAGTTTTTAGGAAATCGCCTAGTCACATGGCAGTGCAAGAAGCAAACGTGTGTCGCTACATCAACATGCGAAGCTGAATACATTGCTGCCTCAAGTTGTTGCTCCCAAGTTCTTTGGATCCAACAACAGATGCGGGACTACGGTTTTGAATTCCTAACTACTCCTATTTACGTTGATAATTCTGCTGCTTTAGATATCACTAGAAATCCTGTGCAGCATTCAAAGACCAAACACATCGAAATCAAATATCACTTCATACGTGATTGCTTTGAGAAAAGGCTAATCGATGTTGTTAAGGTCCACACCGATGACCAACGTGCCGACTTATTTACCAAAGCATTTGACAAATCAAGATTTGACTTTTTATTATTGGTAAATGGCATTAAGGTCAAGTAAGAGTAAAACCAACATCGGAAAATCATTTTTATAAATACCTTTGTGTGTTTTAAATTTCTCTTAGTTTATTGATTTTAGGGGGAGTAAATCCAAAAATCTGAAAATCCAAAAACATCGAAAAATTTCAAAAACACAAAAACAATAGAAAAACAAAAATGAGTTTCCTGGCGAGAAAAAGAGAAAATGATAGTACATCAGTGGTCTATCCAAACCTCTTTAAACCTTAAATGAAAAACGATAAGCAGCTCTATATAAGATGTATCGGTAGGCTCACAATCATTTTAAAGTGTGCAGGGTGATATAAATCTTAATCGACTGAAGACCAGGTGGGAACCATTCATTGGCATATGGTCTTAGTACCGAAATTTCGTTTGATAGATTGCCGAGGTTCTGAGATATTCGGTCTTTATGCTGCTTATCATCTGGGTATCATGGTTGTATCTTTTACCGAAAAATAACGGGGACGCAAGTCTAGATCTTCCATGATACTATACATACGTGTACATATTACATACTGCATTCGACCTCAATAAGTGATAAACAATCACATGTCCAAATCAAATAAGTGATAAAATATCACATTTATCCGGGTGTCAAGTTCGTCTCTCTGCTGTACGGAAGTACTGACCTGTTCACGGACTTGCACCTGTGCCCTCATGCATACGAAAATCAAGTTCCTCATAAATAAGTGATTATATCACATAGGGCTTGTTTTCAAATCAAAATAAGTGAGTATCTCACAATTTATACGGTCAAACAGATGATAATCGGTATACTCACCGGTAAGATGAACTCTCGTGCATACCTTGATACGGGAATGTGTCGTGATGTGGATGAACACCGGTCGGTAAGTATAAATCATACATTAACGTATCCTCTAAACATGATTACATCTGATAAGATTGAGCTTAAGTGGACAACAATACCGATAATTGTTATAGGATGCTTATCTTAATGTTAACTAACTGAACAACAAGAGTGTTTTGGCATGACCGTACACTGATATGATTCTCTTACCCTCGAAATTCGCAAAAAGAATGTCTGTAAATATTTATGTACTGCTTAACTTTTATTATTTCTTTTAAACAGTTTCGTCGTTTGGTGCATATCAGCACGACATTAGCGGTGATGTCGTTTGATAACACTCAAAGGATTTTAAATTGTTGTCTTTTACTTTCAAAAATACCAAAAAGATTTTAGGTGTGTTTTAATATAAACTTTTTAAAAGCCAAAAAGATTTTATTTCTGCTTTATTTTCGATCGTACGATGTTGGAGCTCGAGTCTTCGTTACCTGAAACCTGAACGAAAACCGAATTGACTAAATCTTCATAAACGGTCAAAAATTTGCAGATTTTGAAAGTTAGAATTTAAAATTGATAAATTTATTAAACTTTCAAACTGTCGGACGGTGTTTGATTATGACATGGTCATTCGTGTGTCATTTGTTTATACTATATTCCAAGCAGTTGTTCTCATTACGCGTTTAGATTTCTTGCATGTGCAGATTCTAAAGGCTAGGAGAACATGGTCGATGACAAAGCCTTGGAATGAAGACACGACATGAAGGCACTCAAATGATGAAGATGATCGAGTAGCCGCTGACCATCATCAACACCACAAGGATCTCACTTCATAAAGATAAAGTCTTTTCAAGAGCATAGCTCAAGGGGGAGCTTATGTTAAGGGGGAGTTTGTCAATACACTTCCTACATGATACGGGTAGTTTGCTGATACACTCTCTGCTTTCATGACGTGAAGACTTTGAAGATCCTCCGACAATGAAGACTTGAAAGGACATTAGAGTTTTGGTAACTCGAAGACCAAAGACCGTCGAAGTTCGAGACGAGTCTACAACTATAGAAGATAAAGACAAAGCTACAGCCAAGGGGGAGTTTGTTGGTGCACTTGTGTCTGTACTTTGTCTGTATTCGGTCTGTATGTAAACGATGTCCTTGTCAGTCCTGTAAGTTGACAAAGTCAACCGTCCTCCTGGTTTGACTTAGTCAACAGTTGAAAGATGTACTGTGTCGAAGGATAAGAGGTCGAAGGATAATGTGGATCCTTCGACCTCATCGAAAGATATGGTTCGAATCATAGACGAAAGATTATCTTTCGAGGTCCTTGATGATCTTTCGAATACTTGGTCTTCGATAGATGATCCTTCGGACCATCTATCAGATCCTTCGATCAGGCATGCTAGGCTGGGTATATATATACCCATGCAGTGTTGAGTTTTAGACAGAGATGCACACAGACAGAACACACACATCCGAGAGATATTGTTGAGAGCATTCTGTCCAGAAAACACACACACACTCTGAGAGTTTACAAGTTAGGTTTGTAAACATTGTGCTTGTAACCGAAACCTTCATTTGCATTAATACAAGTTGTGTTAATCGGTGAACCCGTGTGTGCTTGTGTTCATACTTGTTTAATCCCGGTTTGCTTGCTAGCTTGGATTCCGCACTCGCTAGTGAGTTAGTATAACAAGGTTTGAGGTTCGTCATCCACCGGATAGGGACCTACACTACTTGCATTTTTTCATGAATTTGTTTTTTTTTTTCATTATTTTTCCTCACGAACTAGAGTAACAATCGTAAAAAATACAATTGACAATCATCTAAATAGAAAACAAAATGCCAAAACTTTAATCCATTATGGTAACCTCTTCAACTAAATCATCATTTGCTCTAATTCTTTCCTTTCTTGGTCCTCCGGGCAGATAATGATTTGTAACCTCTTCAACTAAATCATCAAAGTTGTATGTGTATGTATCAATGTATATACATTTTTGATAACCAAAACAATATCGTTTCCTAGACGAGTTCTTAGCTAATCGAAAGTAGACTCCATATTTTAATTTTATCTTATACTTGGACACTATTTGAAAAACATTTGGCTCAAGTGTCGGTGATTGAGCCATGTTCTCCCATGTTGGTGCATCTATATTATCATCTTCCATCTTGAATCAATCCAATCTAATAAAAAAAATCAAGAATTAAACAAAATAAGAATAAAAACAAAGTTACTCTGACTTTTTTCGTAACTGAAGTTTACAATGTTAGATAATAGTAACTGTTTTATTTGAGATTCCCACCGGTTACTTAGTTTACAGCAACAACGTCACAGTTGTATATGTTTCAAAGTTACATCATTTAATACTTTTTGTCCCTCCTTCAGTGAAATAGTATTATATGAATGGGAATCTCAAATAAAACAATGGGAGAATGAAGATTATAATATAGTATTATATGAATGGGAATCTCAATAGTATTATAATAATACTACAGATATGTGCCGGAAAATACATCACTCTAGGTTGTGTTTGGCTGAAGATTATATGAATGGGATATTGATGTTTTAAACTAAATATAGGTATAGGGGTCGTTCTGTAATTAGTAGTTAGTTAGTTTATGTTGTAATTAGATTAGTTAGAAAGTACGAGGACTAGACGCGACACTTTGGAAGATTGTAACCTACATCTAAATGGAGCGACATATCTCTGGTCGCACCCCTTCAGTTTGGCGGCAAACATCACAGGAACTAGAGACGTGATTTTTCAAGGAGACACACCTCTTCAAGATCAATCTCAACCACAAGTTCAAGAATCGCAACCGTTCGTGAAGAAATATGTCTCTACAATCGCATCTATTCGTATAGTATATATAGGGTTCATGTATATCAATTGTAATCATCACTTTTCATTCAATACAAGCAAGTTATTGTTCTTTGATTCTAAATTCTTTATATTCAAACCTGTGATTTGCATGTCCGATTACCAACAGTGGTATCAGAGCACCACGTTAATCGATCCTGGAAGCAAGAAAGAAAAATCTCAGTGCAAGATTACGACCAAGAAACGATAATCTGGGTTTGCCGATTGAATCAGAGAACCGGGCGACGGTGTTCGATTTCGTAAGTACGTTTTCTTTTTGACTTAATCAAACCACAAGAAAGGAATCAATTTTTCAAAATACGTCTTTTGGTTAGGTTTTATTCTTCTCAAAAATTGAAGTTTTGAATTCTTCATTTACATACTTCGAGATTAAAGGCAAAAAACATTCTGTTTGTTTTTCAATTTTCAAAGAACTTAAAAAAACCATAAGTCTTATGTTAGTATTGAAAGAAAGAAATTGGTTCCCATCATCATTTTAAGTTTTTAGAAAAAAATAAAGTTTTATATTTCAAAAAAGGGAAATCAAGTTTTTTGTACGTCGAAAAGGGATCATAATAGCATGTTTTTTTAAATAAAGCAAGTTAATTTCGAGTCATAAACGATACGTATAGAAAGAAATCGAACCCGTATCGGTTCTAGCAAGTCAAACCGATTCTTGGTTCAAATAGCAAGTTCTGGACCGTTTGGTTCAAAATAGCAAGTAGCAGGTTGAATCATCACAATTCAAAGCAAGTACAATGGGTCGATCAAAATTAAGTCCAATTAGCAAGTTGGTTGGATAGTTTTGATCTCACTCGCAATAGCAAGTTAGCAAGAATCTGATCAGCAAAGCAAGTGGGTCAGGGTACATAAAAAAAATCTGATTAGCAAGTCGCTCAGAAACGCAAGAGTCTGGTTAGCAAGTTGGCCAGACGCAAGTACTAAGTAAGAAATTTGATCTACACGGTCAAGAAAAGGATCATCCGATCACAAGCAAGATAGGCAAGAAAAGCAAGGCGAGAAAAAAAGGAGGCATGACAGAAAAAGAAGGAAGTGCATCAACGTCACTCCACGAGCAAGGGAATGTATCTCTTCAATGCCCAAAATTGAGAGAGTCGAATTACACCCAATGGGTAGTTATGAAGGGAACAATCTTGAAGGCATATAGTCTTTGGGAAACAGTTGTTTCAACGG
The DNA here is from genome assembly GCF_002127325.2 of Helianthus annuus. Taxonomy (NCBI): domain Eukaryota; kingdom Viridiplantae; phylum Streptophyta; class Magnoliopsida; order Asterales; family Asteraceae; genus Helianthus; species Helianthus annuus. The sequence continues at coordinate 177,473,751 of NC_035442.2, read as the reverse complement.
AAGGGATTAACGAAAAGAAGGCGCACATAACGAAAGCAATTATCTTCCAAACGCTACCAGAAGATGTTTTGATGCAAGTTGCTCAATACGAAAAAGAAAAGGAAGCATGGGATGCAATCAAAGTTCGTTATCTTGGAGCAGATATGGTTCAGAAAGCACGTCTACAAACTTTGAGGAGCGAACTAGAAGTTTTAAAGATGGATGAGAACAAAACAGTAAGTAGTTTCGCAAGCAAGGTGAGTGGTATAAAAGCCAAATTTAAAACTCTCGATACCACTATCAAAGACAAGAAACTCGTAAGGAAATTACTCATCTCCGTTCCGAAGAAGTTCCTACCCATCGTGGCAAACAATATTCGGAAATAGACAAAATGCCATTTGAAGAAGCAGTGGGAAGAATAATAGCTTTTGAAGAACGTCTCAAAAGTCAAGACAAGCAAGAAGATAATAATCAAGGAGGACTCATGATGGCAAGTACAAATAATAAGTTTGAAAGTTTGCATCATGGAAAGGGCCGTGGTGTTCAAAACCATGGTAGAAGTCAAGGACAAGGATCTTTCAAAGGAGGAAGAGGACGTGGAGAAGATATAGGTCCAAGAAACCAAGACAAGAGCAAGTTCAGATGTTATGATTGTGGAAAACTTTGTCATTTTGCAAGAGATTGCACCAAGTGGAAGGAAAAGGAGAAAGACACGCAACAAGAAGCCAATCTCGCATTGAAAGAGGAACCAATGCTACTGCAAGTCAAGCAAGTTGAAGACCTTTGTTAAACTATATTTAGTTTACGCGGGAGTATTGATGTTTTAAACTAAATATAGGTATAGGGGTCGTTCTGTAATTAGTAGTTAGTTAGTTTATGTTGTAATTAGATTAGTTAGAAAGTACGAGGACTAGATGCGACACTTTGGAAGATTGTAATCTACATCTAAATGGAGAGACATATCTCTGGTCGCACCCCTTCAGTTTGGCGGCAAACATCACAGGAACTAGAGACGTAATTTTTCAAGGAGACACACCTCTTCAAGATCAATCACAACCACAAGTTCAAGAATCGCAACCGTTCGTGAAGAGATGTGTCTCTACAATCGCATCTATTCGTATAGTATATATAGGGTTCATGTATGTCAATTGTAATCATCACTTTTAATTCAATACAAGCAAGTTATTGTTCTTTGATTCTCAATTCTTTATATTCAAACCTGTCATTTGCATGTCCGATTACCAGCATGGGAATCTCAAATAAAACAATGGGAGAATCGCCGTAAAATAATAACTAACCTGAACAAACACCGGCCGGCCTGAAGAATCGCCGTAGAAGAAGAAGATCGCCGTAGAAGAAGAATATCGCCGGCCTGAAGATCGCTCACCTGAAGATCGCCTGTCGCCCTAGAAAGTGAAACGTCGTGTGTGAATTAGAATGATCTGATTTTTCTCTAAGCTTAATCTTTTAATTTTGAGAAGGGTAGTTTTGTCATTTTAATAGAGAAGGAGAAATATGCAATTTTTATTTAGACTTGGGTAAATATGCAATTAAGGGTGTTTTTAAAGGAAAATATGCAATTATTCCTTCAAATTATTTCATCACAGAGAAGCATTCAGTGTCCTTTTGGTCAACAGAATGGTTATATCAACACAAAAGATCACACCATGATTTGGTGACTATAACCATAATTATTACCGGAAACACGTGAATCATGTACGTTCTTCTTTAAAGTTGTTGCATGAATAAAGAAAAGAAATTCACAACAACCATTACTTTACAGCAAAACCTGTATGATTGTGACCTGATAAGGTGATGCATGATAACTTTGTGGATTTTTTTTATTTAATTTTATTATAGGTATTCCAATATTTAAACCTATCATCCATAAAACTTTATTTGCAATAGTGCGGTCTAAAAGTGGATTCGTGATTGGTTTTTGGAACTATAGAAGTTTTTACAGTTTTATTCAAGGCATTTAAAACTTTTTATTATTTAACACTGTATAAGAAACATTTTGCAAAGCACGTTTGAGATATAAGTATAAAGTATACGACTTATGATTTGCATGCATGAGTATATATATATTAAAGGTGACAATGAATGTTTAGAAGTAGTTAATTGATGATATTCAAATTAAAATCGTCATGTATATCCCAAAGAAGTTCGGGAATATATAGGTCAGTTTCCCACATGTGATAACGAATTCTTCATTTGTACCTAAATGGGACTTAATGGACCAATAATACCATCAGATTTTCCACATGTGAAACGCATTTGAGAGAAAACTGTCCGTAAACAATGGCATTGCTTACATTAGTGATCAGTTAGAAGGCCCTGGTAGCGATCTTCCGTGAAACAAACACTTGTTTTGAAGGTGAGGTGTGTGTGTGCCCGTGAACTATCAGTAAAATGCCTCTATTTTGTAGTAAAGACAATAAAAAGACGCCTAAGAATAGTACAAATAACTAAGTATAAATCACAAAATACAACCTTGCATAAAAATCAAAACAATTAACCACTACAAAACAACAATATACACATCAATCACTTCCTTGTTGTTGATTCTTGCTGCCACAATAATTCCTCACCAAACATGTTGGTCCCATCACTTTGATATTGTGGATAGGTACACTCTAATGTAAAGTATATGACTGAGGCACCATCAGCCAAACAAAGAAAAATGTACATTCAACCTTTGTGCAGGTGGCTTATTGGTTCCTCACCAAACATGTTGGTCCCATCACTTTGATCTTAATTATTCTCTTTAGATATTTTAGTGTAACTGGAATAAATTTGGTGAACAAAGTGAATTGTAATACACATCAAGCAAGTTAGGAGGTGCGGGAGTATACACTTATTTGAGTTTGTTCTAAGTGTTTGGGCGGAGCCCCTAATCAATAGTGTGGTTCCAAGCGGGGAAACGCCCCGCAGAGCTCCTGGATGGGGTCGATCCCTATTTCGAAATCAATCTTTGGTCATTCAGTCTCTCGTTCACGAATTCACTTTCAATTACATACAAAGTTCTTGTTCTCAATATCTAAAGTGACTACACGCCTCTTAGATCATCCGTTGAAAGTTCTTTTTCTCCATCAAAATCCGAGCACACTCCATAAACCTATGTAATCAGGGGCGGATCTAGCCACTATTATCGGGTTCTCAGAATCCCACATATATTGGAACCGAATGGAAAATTTTCTGAATCTGTCACTCCTATGTCTATGAACAATGTAAGCTAAAGAGAATAATTAATCCTACCCTTAAAGTTGCACAAATGTCCAAAAGAACCTTGCTACCGTACACTAATTTCCACCAAAACCTACATGACTGTGACTAAGACAAGGATAAGCATTATAATTTTATGTCATTACGCTGTATACATGACTGTGACTAAGACAAGGATAAGCATTATGATATTATGTCATTACGCTGTATACAAACATAACTTTGGTTGCAATTATTAACATTACGTGTCTTTCGCTCATCATGCTCACTATAAGTGGGATGAACTTATTTCTTTTAATTATAAGGATAAAAAGCTACTACTTGAAGTTTTGAAATATAATCTACTTGAGAATTATTAAAAAGATGAATATATATATATTGACTCTACTTTTTTTTTCTTTCTGCAAATAATGTATTCATGTTAGATATATATGGATACATATATGTCCGGCATTATATATATATAAATATAGATAAGCTAGATATGGTTATTATTATTATTAAGTTATATTATAGGGCAGTTACAATATATATATATCCCTATGTATGTACGTATATATATATCTCTGTATTATCAGATTTGCAATTATCAATTCATTTATGAACATTATCGTCTAAGAAATCTGCAGAAACACATTCAATTATTCAAACAATCTCCAACAAAGTGGTATCAGAGCCACAACATCCGATCCAAGAAACAAACATCCATTTACGTTAACAGATACACTTCATTATCGAATTCAAGATCATGAATCAAAAGCAAGGAATTCAAACACAGATCCCCAAACTGACTGGACAAAATTATTACCACTGGCACATTCAAATGAAGGTATTGCTTGAATCACAGGAATTGTGGACGGTTGTCGATGAAGGATATCAAGAACTGGGACCAATCCGTCTGAAGAAAGATCCGCTGCATATCGAGAATCAATTAAAAAAGATAACCGGGCACTGCACATCATATTTCAGTCTGTAATCGACACAGTTTTTGAAAGAATTTCGCAGGCAAGTTCAGCGAAGGAAGCATGGGTTATTCTTCATAAATCATACAAGGGAGAAACACGCGTAAAAACTAAAAACTGTAAGACTTCAATCCCTCCGATGTGAATTTGATTCTTTAAATATGAAAGATGGAGAATCTGTTGAGGAATACTTCAACAGAACGATCCATATAGTGAATCAATTGCGGATGAATGAAGAAAAATTAGATGAACAGAGGGTTGTAGAAAAGATTTTACGTAGTTTAACTAGGAATTATGAATCGGTCGTTATAACGATCGAAGAAACAAAGAATCTGGCAGAAGTATCCACCGAAGAATTAATGGGGATACTTCAGTCACATGAATTAAGACTAAAAAGGTATGAAGATAATCCTGTTGAACATGCGTTTCAAGTAACGAATGGAAACCAAGACCGATCTAGGCAGTCGTTCAAGATTGAATCAGCAGGAAGGGGACGAAACAAATATAAGGGCAAGAATTTCAATATGAATTCAATAAGATGCTTTAATTGTCATAAACTTGGGCATACAGCCAAGTTTTGCCAACAGAAGGATGAACGTGAGAAAATGGATAACGCATTAATTCATACAGAAGATGAAGCCGATGAACAAAATGACACTATGTTCATGATATTCAACATGGAAGAGACAGTCAGAAGTGACTGTTGGTATCTTGACAGTGGCTGCAGTAACCACATGAGTGTTAACCGAGAATTCTTCTCTCACCTTGATGAATCATTAAAAAAGGAGGTGAGAACAGGAGACGATAAACGGTTGGAAGTATTAGGCAGCGGAGATGTCTCTATTACTATTAGAGGAAGAGAAAGGAAGATACCAGATGTATTTTATGTAAAGGGTTTGAAACATAACCTGTTAATCGTAGGTCAACTCATAAGGAAAGGATATGAAGTTACGTTCAAAGGAGATAGATGCGTTATCAAAGATTCGAATAATGAATTTCTTGGTATTGTTAAGATGACCAACAATAAGATGTTTCTGTTACATCTCGAAAGAGATCTGCAATATGCCATGAATATGACTATCTACGATTCCTCATATCTATGGCACAGACGCTATGGGCATGTGAACATGGATACTCTGATTGAGATGAAAAACAAGGAATTAGTATTTGGACTACCAAAGATGAAGAAGGATGATAGTGTATGTGAAGGATGCATATCTGGAAAACATGCCAGGAAACCATTTCAAAAGAAAATGGTCTGGCAAGCAACTGAACCACTACAATTAGTTCATTCTGACATATGTGGTCCAATGAGAACAGAATCCATCGGTGGATGCAGATACTTTATCACATTCATCGATGATTACACTCGAAAAACATGGGTATACTTTCTCAAATTTAAATCCGAGGCACTATATCACTTCAAGAATTTTAAAGTCTTGAATGAGAAGCAGTCGGATCATGTAATCAAAACTTTAAGAACGGGTCGCGGAGGAGAATATTGCAGCAAATCGTTTCAGGAGTATCTGAGACTCAATGGAATTTGACATCAACTTACTAACAGCTATACTCCTCAACAAAACGGAGTAGCCGAACGAAAGAATAGGACTTTAATGGAACTAAGTAGAAGCATGATGAATATTAAGCAATTACCTAACTGTTACTGGGCAGAAGCTGTAGCATGCTCTACTTACATTCTGAATCGAACAATTACGCAGACCAGACCAAACATTACTCCTTTTGAAGCCTGGAATGGACAGAAACCAAATGTAGAACATCTGAAAGTGTTTGGTTGTCTAGCTTATGCTCTTGTACCCAAACAACACAGAGACAAATTATCCAACAAAACAATAAAAACAATATTTGTTGGATATAGTGAAGCTAGCAAGGGTTACAAACTATATAACCCTCAAACTAACAAGATTATTATCAGTGTGATGTGATCTTTGATGAAAATAAAAGATGGGTTTTCGAAGGTGAAGGATCAAACGCGCCATTTGTTATCACTGATGGAGAGGAGATACCAACTCAACATGATGGAGAGAAAAACAAGAACCAAGAACAGGAAATTGATAACCCCACAGCAGATAACATAAATGGAGAACAAAATCAAGAAGCAACCAATAATGATCAACAAGTTTTTAGTGACTCAGGGACAGGACAGATGAAGCACAACAACAAAATACTGATCAAGATCAACAAAACAATGGTGACACTTCATCTACAGATTCAGAAAATGAAGTCATTAAAACTAAAAGCATCAGGAATGTATATCGCAATACCAGAAAACTCACGAATGCAGAAGTGTTACAGAAATATAACCAAAATCAAGTGGTGAATTTTGTTCACTATGCAAGTACAGATCCGACGAGTTATGAAGAAGCAAGTAAAGATACAAAATGGATAGAAGCAATGGACAGGGAAATGGATTCTATTAATAAAAATCACACTTGGGTACTGGTGGATCCACCAAAACATCAGAAGCCAGATTATAGTAAAAGGATACAGGCAGAAATATGGTATAGATTATCAAGAGGTATTTGCACCCGTAATAAGGTTTGAAACAGTTCGAATAGTGTTAGCTCTAGCTGCACATTATGGATGGTATCTTCATCAAATGGATGTTAAGACAGCTTTTCTGAATGGAAAACTGAATGAACAAGTCTACATAGAACAACCTCAAGGCTACATTAAACAAGGAGAAGAACGAAAGGTATGTCATCTCCAACGAGCTCTCTATGGTCTCAAACAAGCACCAAGAGCATGGTACAGTCGCATAGACTCATACTTCTTACAACATGAATTTAAGAAAAGTGCATATGAGCATACGTTGTATATAAAAAGACACTAACAAAGGGAAATTAGTGATATGCTTATATGTCGATGATTTAATCATTGCATGTAGTTCTATGTACTTAATTACGGGAGTTCAAAGAGTCAATGAATAAGGAGTTCGAAATGACTGATATGGGAAGATTACATTATTTCTTGGGTATGGAAGTACTTTATGAAAATGGAAATATCATACTGTCCCAAAGGAAGTATATGAGAAATCTGTTACACAAATATAAAATGAAACAATGCAATACTGTATCCACACCTATGGAATATGGATTGAGATTATCAAAGGATGACCCAGAAGAGTTTGTAGACGAAGGTGTGTATCGAAGCCTAGTAGGAAGTTTAATGTATCTTACCAATACGAGACCAGACATCATGTTTGCGGTCAGCAAAGTTAGTAGATTTATGGAAAATCCAAGGAGGAATCACTGGGAAGCAGCTAAACGAATACTTAGATACATCAAAGGAACACAAAACCAAGGAATTACATACTCAAAAGGAGGAAAGAAAGTTCTTGTAGGTTTCAGTGATAGTGACTATGCAGGAGATATGGATGATAGCAAGAGCACCTCCGGATATATATTTCATTTAGGTTCAGGTCCCATCTCATGGCAGTCAAAGAAACAAAAGGTAGTAGCTTTATCGTCAACGGAAGCAGAATACATGGCATTATCGCTGGCAGGTTGTCAAGCTTTATGGATTAAGGGAATTTTAGATGACCTACAAGAAAATAATGATTCCTCAATTCCTTTATACTGTGACAATAAGTCCACAATATGTTTGGCTAGGGATCCTGTTTATCATGGAAAGAGCAAACATATAAGGGTTAAGTATCATTTTATCAGAGATCTTATCAAGAAAAGAGAATTAAATGTCATCTTTTGTGCAACGAAGGATCAGATAGCTGATATTATGACCAAAGCATTCCAACCAAAGGACTTCATTCGACTTAAGGAGCTTCTTCGCATGTCACCTGAAGTAATCTAGCTTACGGGAGGGTGTTAGATATATATGGATACATATATGTCCGGCATTATATATATATATATAAATATAGATAAGCTAGATATGGTTATTATTATTATTAAGTTATATTATAGGGCAGTTACAATATATATCCCTATGTATGTACGTATATATATATATATCTTTGTATTATCAGATTTGCAATTATCAATTCATTTATGAACATTATCGTCTAAGAAATCTGCAGAAACACATTCAATTATTCAAACAATCTCCAACAATTCATTGGTGAACACATATTGTAGTCATCAACGAATTGAATGACTTTAGTGATCTTAGTGCGAACTCACCTATATACAAAGCAAGCATTCAATACAAAACCAATTTAAGCAATAACCTTGAGAAATGTATAATGCATAGTACTTACTGCTTAAAAGATATAATAGAAGTTGGAAAAAAAGAGTAGAAATTACTATGAGAACCAAGGACTTGATTAACATACATTTAGATGCTATGAGAGGAAACCAGACGATGAAAACATATAAACATGAACTTAACATTGAAATTTAAGGAATTAATGATTCCTTAAATAAGCACGCCATTTATGGATAAATGGCAAGTCACTTGGATTCATGCCTGAAATACCATGACGTTGAAGTGTTTCGATTATTTTTGTAGACTCACCCAGAAGTCGGGCTGCGTCTTTGACACTGGCCTCCCTTATCTCTATTGCACTAGTGTGGCATTTCATCTCAATGACTTGAGGTAAGTTTGTGAGACAAGCAGTGATTATGTCAGTGATCATTGATGATAAGTTACCAAATAGTTCCTTTTGGCTATCCTCATCATCAATGTTGGCACTGTTGGTACTCAATATCGTTTTGGTTATACGATACATTGAGTTGGCACACATAGACCTGCCTTTGGAATCATCTTTCCTACTTGCGACCTCCGAGTAAACTATGTTTTCAGATGTATCCCTGAACCATTCAACAATCTGTCTAGTGGTTTTCACTTGAGAAGAGGGGTCTTGCAACTTGTGTCCTAACCATTTGTGGTCGATGTCAACTTCTTTCCACAAAGTTTTTGCAGCCTCTTGAACGCTTACAAAGTCATTGGTAGCGTTCAGGTTTTCTTCAACAAGTTTGACGTATCGCAGACCTTCCTCCACACCTTTCAACAAGTTATCAACGTCCACCTTTTTTATTTTAGGAAGCAAAATCGCGATGGTAGTTAGGGTTACCACCGGTAAGCTCCAACAATTTTGATGTTCTACTTTTAGTAGTAAAAATGGAACATGTTGCATGTCATACTCATCTGTGTTGTCAAACTCCGCAACTCCCAGGAAACCTCTGGCAGGGTTTTGTTCAATTAGCCTCATGAGATTATCGTTGGCGTGGCTCTTTTCACCATTTTGGATCAATCGGTTCACAGATTTTGAAAGGCCCTCCAATGTTCTCTTTGCAAGCTCCATCTCATCTTCAAGTTGCAAAACATATGGACGAAGATCTTCGTTTCGTTCCAAGAAGTTGGTCTTTTCTTCCAATGAACTAAACTGTTTGAATGATGAACTAAAGCAATATTTATGTAATAACCACTTCAAACAACGAAAACAATACAAGACACATATAATGAATACAAATGGTATCAAGGCTAGTATCTTGCATACCACAACAAATCCCCCCTGGAATTCTATACAAATGTAGAGAATTAGCTTTTTCGAAGTCTCGATGATGACGCTGAGACTGTGGTTACGAAATGGGAGCTTTAAACTAGCACGTTTCCAGTCATATAACTTCGATGTCCAGTAGCTCTTTAGTTTAAAAACCTTAAAATCGTTTGAAACTATTTTGAGGGACACTTTAAAGCTTAAGGCTGCAAAACATCGAGAAAGTGGTGCAATTGTACCAATCACGACTCCAATAAACTGTACTATCACAATTGCTATCATGGATCGACCATAATCTGAATCACAGTCCTCTTCCATAATAGCATCAATACTCCAGAACATAGTAAGAGTATGTAAGATGGTGACAAAAACACATATTACCCCAGAAGCAGATGTGGTACGAAAGCAAGCTGTTATGAATTGGGGGCTGCCACTTCCTGCCATGATCCAGTGGTTCTTCACATGTTTTTGCAGCTGCTCAACTGTTAACAATTCTCCTGATGACTGTTTGATTTCTTTCAAAGCTCGATCGTGACCTTGTTGGTATTTTGATTCTATAATCTTTTTGGATTTTAGAATCGCTAAACATGAACATACATGTACTAGCAACAACCAAAGTAACAAAGTCACATAAATGGAGGCTAGTATGATATTACGATCTTTGTTAATTTTAACCTCATATAAGGGGGAAATAACGTTGATAATAGGGGCAACTTCTTTATAGGACACAACTCCTGTTTGTATTTGAATGCAAATATTCACAACCATTGTGATCACAAGAAGACACAAAGCTGTGATGTTCGACCAGAGTGCATTGTTGTCCATGGTTGATAAACAAGGCAATAAATTAGCCATCATGGTGCACATGAAGGCCATGCTTCCGAGCTTTGCCACTTGGTCCACATCACCAGGCATGGAACCACTTAGATCCACCGGTAACTTCATTGCAACGGATATTACAGTGAGAAAGGCAGAATTGATTCTAAAATACTTGCACGGGAACCATAGCTTCCCCCTACGCATGCCATGTAATAAATCAGCCACCATAGTAAGGATGCAAACAAGAGATGCACACGCGATATACAACCCAATCCAAACCATAGGTTCGCTGTACTTTTTTTCTCTTTCTGATCGGTATATAGGTTGCGCGTATTTTAGCAATGTACTAGTAACATAGCCAGGAATTCTGCAGTCACCGGTACTGAGTTCATCTAGAAGTCGGAGATACTGAGTTGTTGGGCTGTGCTCCATAACTCCAGGGAATTGAAAGACACGACTGATGAAATGATTTTATATGATGGATATAAATTGAAGTTGGGTTAGTTTAGGAAGATGGATGGATCGTTGTTGAATATAAAGATAGAAACATTAAAGGATTTACACATGAATCATGCTCTTCCTTAAAGTTGATGGACCTGAAACTTTATTTGCAATAATTCTCCCGCTCTTAAAGTTGATGGACCTGAAACTTTATTTGCAATAATTCTCCCGATCATAGTGCTATTTATCTAAAAGTGAATTTCATTTTATTTTATTTCAATTATAAAAGATTTTATTCAATAATGCATTTGAAATATATTTCAAATGCATTATTCCCTTATTTATGCATTCTGGTAATAAAACTGAAAAGATATTCACAAAGTCTTATGTGGAAATTTAACCCATTTACTTTTGCATGGGTTGATTTGGGTTGTGTTGAATCTCGAACGGGTCAGATTAGAATAATTAGCTAAAAGGGTGATGATTCAAATGGGTTGAGAGTCATCCAAAATCTATTTTAATTCATCATGTGCAATGATTTATGTTAGTATTGTACAGTGGCGGATCCAGGGGGTTCCCGGGAACCCCCTCGATTTGGAAAAAAATGAAGAAATTTAGTGTATCTTCTTATAACACCTCAAATTTAGTGAAATTTAGCGGATCCAGGGGGATCTATGTTTCAAAATTTTGGGATAAACCAGAAAACTTTCTGCATCTTCTTATAACACCTCAAATTAGAGTGTGTTACATAATTTGAACCAGGCAGTACATTGAGTAATTTATATTGTTATGCACTTGAGCAATCAACATTATTCTTGAATCCATTTTTTGGTTTCTTACTTAGTTGATATTCATTTTTAACTTGTTAAGTTGAGGACGGTACTAATTTCGCTTGTTGCTTGTGCAGAGTCCAACAAGATTGATCCAAAGTGGAGGGACTCCATGGCGAAGGAGCCACCTTCTTATGTTCAGCCTTCAGATCCTAGAAGTACCATAGAGGTTAATCTAATCTTTTTTTTTTTTTTTTTTTTTTTTTTTTTTTGCAAATCTCTATGATCTGCACTTTTCAATTCAATACTCACTTTAAATGGTTTTCATATTGTAAATGATCATCTCTCTAATTGATTTTTGCAACTTCTATATATGAGTAAGTTCATTTATCATGAATAGTTGCGTTGATCTTTTTAACGCAGAGGGAAGCATTGAATATTAAAATATGAAGAGAGAGAATTCTCAATGAAAATTAATTAGTTATTTTTTACAGGTAGCTACAGTCCTGGATCAAGTCGAGGAAACGCTCTCTCACGACAATAGTTCAGATCACGGGCCGAAGACCAGCTCCAAAAGCCAGTACAATCTTGTCTTCTTCTCCATTGCCAGCTGGCAGTCATGCAGCCACCCCTGTTGTTGCTGTTGCTTCAATCCTTACAGGTAATGTGCTTTTTGTAGGTCCGGTTTCGGGACCGAAACCGTGATTTTCATGATAATGTTCAAAGATGGAAGAGATAAGAGAGGATAAACATAACAAACTTTGTATTAATCCGGTAGTAAACATTACAAGTCGGCCCGGTTACATGACAACCGAACTAATACCAAAGAAGTATACATCCGGGGAGAAACCAAGTGGTGATTTCTCCCGGTGAGGTCTCAGACCTCCATTCTCTCTCTAGCACACACTTGTGCTCTCACTCTTGTGTTGCAAATGACAAAGTGTTGGTATTTATACCAAAACAAACACTGCAGGTCGAAGGATCAGACTGACTGGTCGAAACATCATCCTTCGATCAGACAGTCTTCGAAAGATACTCACATACCTCGAATGATATCCTTCGATATCCTTCGAGGTCCATCCTTCGATGGGTATCTTTCGAGCTCATCGAAGGATATTCATAATCCTTCGATGCCTTATCCTTCGACACCAATGACAACACAGCAACTTTGTCTAGCAACACACACACACAGTCAAACCAACAACCCTCTCGTTTGACCACTTCAAACGAGCGGGTCTATACACGTTTGTTTGACCGTTTCACTAACTATTACAAATTCAGCATAAAATAAAACTATTCTATTCGACAAGCATCGGACACAAAATCTGCATCAACAAATTCCCCCTTGTCCGTTGCTGTCGAATGCTGAAAATGCAACTGCAATCATCAATCTTCAGTCAAGTAATCATCTTCTCTGTGTTGACGAATTCCCCCTTGACCGATGATCCAGGTAAGTAGTATCCTGATGCTCATTGTATAAGATTTCCCCCTCAAAGTACGCGTATCCGTGTTGAGTGTTGTGCAATTTCCTCAAAAGGATCAATTGACCGATCTTCCGCTGATCTTCCAATACTCCAACCGGCATATGATAAAGGTTCCATTCTTAAACAGCTGCATCAAGTCTTGATCTTCAAGCGTCTGTGCAAAACATTCCACGCATAACCGTTTGTAACACCTGAAAATCACAACCTCTACCACCTGTGATTGCGTTTAGAATTTTACCGAAGAAATTCAACATTTGAAAATTTTTATCCCCCCATTTCTTTGGTAAGATCTCTAAACCTTAACAGATTCTTTCCACTTCAAAGAAACTGTCGTCAAATGTTCACCAATTCCCTCCACTGAGCGGAACTGTCATCAATCTTCATTGAATGTTCTCGGTTCCGAAAATTCACGAACATGACTTTCTTCTTTGCATAGACTAGTTGAATAAGAACGTCCCCTGGTACCCCGTAGGATCTGACTTGTATCCCCCCAAAGACCAAAGTCTTTGTGAACTCGTTAGGACCGGTATAGACGTTCCAGGTTCATACGTACGTCTTCAAATGCGAGAATATGACAATAAACAAAGTCCTTTCGAACATTTCCGAATAACCGGTAACAATCATAAATACTGATGCGCGGAAGCGAACATATCGTGTTGTTTTTGGCCCATAATAGTCGCGTTACCATATTTGTCATTGCATCGGTAACCGTGACTACCCCACATTTTCAAACATCAAGTCTTCATCATCTCTTGTGTTCATCATGCTGCATCACCCCGCGTGTTCCCAAATCCCGTACGAATTTTGATGTTGAAACTTTGAAGCCCGGTATGAATAATCCTTGCGAACACCCGACCCGACTCCAAGTGAATTAAATGATTAACCCCAACACACTGTCTGAGTTCATAAAATTCCACAACATCTGGATCCTTCGAAACATCTGCATCAAACGAAAGATAAACACCAAGACAGCTTCGAAAGATGATCTTTCGAAGTCTTTCGAGCACATGTCACATATCTTTCGAGCATCTTTCGAGCACATGTCACAGATCTTTCGAACACCTTTCGAAGTTGGACATGGCTGATCCTTCGTACACCTCAGACTTGATCCTTCGAAGTCTTTTTGATCCTTCGACGAACCTTTTGATCCTTCGAAGAACTGATGATCTTTCGAGCACTCCTGTTCATCTTTCGAATCTCCTTGATCGAAGGATGATCTTTCGAGGTCGAAAGTTATCCTTCGATGGTCCTGACACAAGGACAGAAAGTACGACAGGTGTCAGAAAAGTTGATGTGGTAGGTGACCAACTTTCGCAAATTTCGAAGCATGAAAATTTGAAATTTGAATTTTGTTTGATCCTTCGAAATCTGGTCAATCTTTCGATGGACAACCAACATCTTTCGAGACTTGAAGCTGTCAAGAACATCATGAACACGGAGGACTGTTCATCTGCAGATCCGACGAAAACACTTGTACACGTTGTTTTGATGAAGAAAACTTGAGTATTTTAGAGAAAAACATAAAACCCAACACCCGGTTTAGCACAGATCTGGATATCCGGGTCCAGATCTGGGTTTTTCTCATTGTCACCTTTTTACATCTTGAACAAAAACCCACAAAAATCACAGATCTAGAGCACATGTGACTTAGTAAACGGTTAGTTTTACTAAATCGGGCACCATGGCTCTGATACCAATTGTAGGTCCGGTTTCGGGACCGAAACCGTGATTTTCATGATAATGTTCAAAGATGGAAGAGATAAGAGAGGATAAACATAACAAACTTTGTATTAATCCGGTAGTAAACATTACAAGTCGGCCCGGTTACATGACAACCGAACTAATACCAAAGAAGTATACATCCGGGGAGAAACCAAGTGGTGATTTCTCCCGGTGAGGTCTCAGACCTCCATTCTCTCTCTAGCACACACTTGTGCTCTCACTCTTGTGTTGCAAATGACAAAGTGTTGGTATTTATACCAAAACAAACACTGCAGGTCGAAGGATCAGACTGACTGGTCGAAACATCATCCTTCGATCAGACAGTCTTCGAAAGATACTCACATACCTCGAATGATATCCTTCGATATCCTTCGAGGTCCATCCTTCGATGGGTATCTTTCGAGCTCATCGAAGGATATTCATAATCCTTCGATGCCTTATCCTTCGACACCAATGACAACACAGCAACTTTGTCTAGCAACACACACACACAGTCAAACCAACAACCCTCTCGTTTGACCACTTCAAACGAGCGGGTCTATACACGTTTGTTTGACCGTTTCACTAACTATTACAAATTCAGCATAAAATAAAACTATTCTATTCGACAAGCATCGGACACAAAATCTGCATCAACACTTTTAAAGATAGAAAACAATTTGATACTGATATGTTATCTTGGATACTAATTTTAAGTTGTTAAAACTCTACATGCTATATTAAAGAATTGCACAGAAGCTGTAACGGATTCGCGCGTGCTGGATTTTGGAGGAGCAACGATTAGCATTCATTAGTGAATAATGGCGATTTTGTAATTTAAATGTGCTTCGAATTTATATAATTTGTTTTTGTTAAATTTATGTTCCGAATCATATTTATCATTATGCATTGTATTTTTTTTGTTTTTTTTTTTATTTTTTAAACGTATCCGTAGGAAACATGTAGGAAAAAGAATAAACAGGTTTCGTCACATTCCGTTGGAATGTGTACGAAACAAAGATAAACTAGTAGGAAATGTGTGGGAAAAAACAATACATTCTGTTAGAATTGTGTAGTAAAAAAAAACTAATTTTGTAGAAATTGTGTAGGAATCAAGAACACATTTCGTTAGAACTGTGTAGGAAAAAAATATTTCCGTAGGAACTACGTAGGAAAAACGAATACATTCCGTTGGAATTGTGTAGGAATGAAAAAAATCCGTAGGTATTGTGTAAGAAAATTTAAATATATAAAATATATATAATAAAAATAAACATAATTTATTTAAACACAAAATTTTAAAAAAAAGTAATGTTTCGTGGGAAATGCGTTGGAAAATTAAGAAAATTAATTCCGTGAGAAATGTGTAGGAGAATTCTAACAAAACATTTGTGTAGGAAATGAGTGGGAGAATCTGTAGGAAATGCGTCAGAAAAAAATTACCCACGAGCAAAATTCCTACAACCCATTTTCGTGGGAAATCCGTGGGTAAACGCAGTTACCCACGGATTTCCTACGGAAATTGACGTGGGAATAGCAGCAGTTTTCTAGTAGTGATAGTGAATATCACCAAAATAACAAAGTTCACTAACCTTTTTAACAAAATTATGAATGGTAAAATGAATTGTACGAAGACACTCACAATTTTCAACTTATTTTCTTCTAACACTTCAAATTTTCTAAACCCTAAGTCATATATCATGTCACTAAATAAGTGTCACATCAAATGCGACGTTAGCAAAAATTATGCCATGTCAGCAAAAAAAGGTGTCATGATAGATGCCACGTTAGCAAAAAATGTTACATCAGTAAAAAAGTAACTCAGTTAGGATTTAATTAGTTTGGGAGTACTTGAGTAAAATAAATTGAAAGCTGAGAGTGACGTGGTACAATTCGTAAGTTGGGAATGTTATCGGCCGGTCAAATGGTAAAAGTTGAGGTTATTTAAATCCAATATTCATTTTCTAAAATAAACATTGACTTTTAGCCCACTCATATTTAAAATCAATCAACCAGAAACGTATCGTAAGCTCCGCAACTAAGAAGGCAAAAGCTTAGCATACACAAAACTTTGAAAAACACAATGGATACATCTTCCATCTTGTTAATTTGTTTTCTGCATTTACAACCATGTTGTTGAAGATTAGACCTAATATATTGAATAGCCCGTTTATACACAATCGGTACATTGCTGCAACCCAATCCAGATTCAACTAGCTTGGGAAAATTGCGACTAGTTGGCGATTAATTGGTAGTCGCCCAACAACCGATTAAATTTGAGCTAATAAGTCCATCAGTTGCTAGTCAGTCCTAATCGGTCCAAGCCGGTCAAGTCGGCTCCAAATCGACCCTGCTCTCTTATCTCCATTGTGCGAAATTGAATACCATTAAAGAACCAATTAATTATGTAGGTGAATTTGGGGCTAGGGTTTGTATTTTTCTGTTGCGTCAAACGAATGGAGGAGAAACAATCGCGTATGATGTATACGACGGAAATTAGGTTTTATTAAGTTTTGGTACTTAAACATTTAACCCCCTCCATTTTCACTTGTTTACATTTGGTCCTTAAACTTGTAAATATATACATAAAAGTAATATTGTTGTTATATATATATATATATATATATATATATATATATATATATATGGGAAGGTTATCTTGAGAACGCTAAATATTGCGAGAACCGTGAGAACGAATGAGAAAACCAATCAAAACCAATTTTTTAATACAAACCTCATTATAATTAAGATACAACATTAAAAAAAAGTATTTACAACATCAAACAATTCATTTATTCTCTCAAAATCACTCTAATTGGATTTTTTACACATATGTAAATTTGTTAAATACAACAAATTTACACATGTGTAAATGAGAAAACTTACACATGTGTAAATTTTCAATATTTACGAATACATGTAAATTTAAACGTGTTAATTAAATTTCTAACATTGTATTCGAATAATAAGTTTAAAAAGAAATTTTGAATTTGAAATGTTTTTGACCAAGTTTTTGCGGTTTTTTCATTCTTTCTCACGGTTCTCGCGATAATTAGCGTTCTCATTTAAACCCTCCCGTGTGTGTATATATATATATATGTGTGTGTGTGTGTGTGTGTGTAAAGTTATACATAAAAGCCCGATAAGATCAATCCCGACTAATCGATAGTCGGTACCCCACCAGCCGACTAGCGCCTAGTGAGTATCCACCTTTTCGAAGTGCCATGAAAACACTAAAACCATGACAGATAAACCTCCATTCTTGAGATAACTTTGTTTTCTTGATTTCATTATTTGCTAAAAAGTCACTTTCGTACCCCCAGTGTCTTGATTCCAACAAGAATATCTTCTTTCTTCATTAGAATTTTATCACCGTGTCAGTCTTGTAATTGAAACTTGGTTCTTACGGTTTCTTTGGTAATGATAACGGGTTTGTTGTGAACCATGGCTGACGTGTGTGCGGGTGTATATAAATTTTAGATATATTTTAAGCTTTTTTTACTCGCGCATCAAGTTTTAAATTTATAAAACATAATATAATACTATCACTCTACACACGTTAGAGCAAATGCACCCATCGCAGACGTAGTATAGCGATGGCAAGATACCGATGTCGTCTAAGGACACAAGAGCTTTTAGTACCGGCTGATCGTTAACGTCAAATCTAACCAAATTTTAATAAAAAGTTCTGAAAGTTATAAAAAGATAAACTAAAAAGTTAAAAATAAAATATAAGGAAAAACAAATAGATAATAAGGAATCACTTGGTTCCAACTCCTCTTTTATGTATCCTTTAATGATTTCCGCACTTTAGGCATTTTAAGAGTATATCTTTAAGTTATAGTAGTAGGCCCCCTTCCAAGCGGCGTTACCCTCAACCTATTGGTCTGAGTCAGCAGGGATACAGTCCCGCAAGGTCGGATTATTGAAACATAATTAAGTAAGTTATTAATGTGAAAAGTGGTAGGCCCCCTTCCAGGCAGCGTTACCCTCAACCTATTGGTCTGAGTCAGCAAGGATACAGTCTCGCAAGGTTGGTTTAAATTTTTAATAGTAGTTTATAGATAAAGGATTCAAGCGGTTCTTACTTCTCCTGAGGCAGAATGTACCACCCACTCATGAAGTCTTACTAGGCTTGAACCACGTTCTCCCATGATCTATACACTGAACGAGACATAGAATTATCCACCCACCATTCTAACCCCCTTCTAGGAAGTTAATGTGCTTTATATAGACCGTAAAGACACGAATGAGTGAATCAACAAAACATGAAGAATGGTTAAATAAATTCGCCTTCAATATAGAAAACTAGTTATTAAAGTCATTAACGCATACCCAAATAAAAAGGAGCCAAAGGTTGGAAATCAAAAAGTAATACATAAAAAATTTGTTTTCACCAAGTGATGTAAGAGTTTATCCAAGCATGGCCTTTGTTTGGCAAGAACTCTTACGATCGATCTTGGATCCCGAGACTACTACACACTCTAAATGATGGAAGATGGATGATGGTGGTGGATGTTGGTGTTGTAGTGGTGGTAGAATTGTGGCAAGTGTGAGAGAAGTGGTTTACCAAGGGATGGATTGGAATGGAATCAAGCACCCTTATTCATAGCTGAAGTCAGACAGTTCACACGGCCCCGTGCCCGCCTGGCACGGCCCCGTGGCCATCCTTTTCTCTCTTCTTCATTAATTGCAGTGTAAGGTCTTGTACTAACACGGCCCTGTGTGTCAACGGCACAGCCCGTGGCCATTGTACTTGTTGTACTATCTCAGATTCTGTGAATCTTAGAGTTGACCACGCCCCGTGTTGCCTTAGCACGGCCCCGTGTTGATGTGTCTGATTTATCTTTTACTGTTGTCTTTTCTTCTGCAGAGAATCTTGATTGGGCACGGCCCCGTGCCAGGGCTTCTGTTCTTTTTATTTTGTTGGTTTGGATGTGGATAAGGGCTTGGCGAGTCGTGTCAATCCTCACCCTATATATATATATATATAGGAGCTAGGAGTTGGCTACAAAGTCTAAATTTTCTAAAAAGTATAAAAATTAATAAAACACCAAAATGTCAACCATAAAATACACCAAAAATCAACAAATAACAAAATGAATATTACTAAAAACATGATATATGTGGGTTGTTTTTTGATGATAAGGCTCTGGTTATCGAATGACAAACATATTGTGTTTTATGTTAATTAGCATGTTGTGTTTTATATTCATAGTTCTACGATTGTGTGTTTGAAGTTGTTATGGACTGTTATGGTTTGAATATGATTTTTGTGTAGTCTTCATTTTGTTATTTATGGATTTTAGGTATGTTTTATGGCTGAAATTATAGTGTTATATTCATAGGTATGCTTTTTATATTTTGTAAGAAATTTGAACTTTGTAGCCTAACTCCACCCTATATATATAGAGAGAGAGTGGGAAAAATGTGTCAAAATAAGATTTTGTGGTGTATTAATAAGGTGACCCTTATTTAAATAAAGATTTAGCCAACTTTTTTGCAGACGGCTAAGATTCTTTTATTTTTTGGAAAGGTAAATTATCTACATCGATTTATCGCACCTCCCTATTGGAGGCACGGTCTCACTCATGCTAGACGGTCGTTCATTACAACAGGGCTCACGCTGGCACAGAGAGTGACACGACGCTCAACTGAATAAAACCCCTAAAGACTGGCAAGCTGGTTGAGTGCCCCTACCTAAAGTACAATGAATGATACTCAAACCCGAGCTTCAAGGTAAAATCACGATGCCTCAACTATATTACCATGATATCATTAGCTATAGACGACTAGTGTAACCTTTTTTCGTATCAGAAGCAAATTTTTATTTTGGTAAAAGGATAGATCAGCTATATTATTTTGGTGATCTTCCATTTAAAATATATGTATCAATATTAAATGTTTGAGAAAACTAACAACTTAATTTGATTTTCTTTTTGTTATACATCTTAAGTTATATAATAAACTGCAGACAATGTTCTTTTGCTTTAATAATTAGACCATCCATATTATATTTATAAGATAGAGTAAATTATAGATTATGTTCTAAAGTTATATAATAAACTGCAGATAATGTTCTTTTGCTTTAATAAGTACACTATGTTTCCTTTAATTGAAACTTTTGAACATTTGTGTCATTTTCATTAACTTTTCTTTTTGATCATGTTTATATTATAGATTTTTCTTTAAAATTTAATTAATTAATTAATGATCTTATGTATTAATTTATATATATATATATATATATATATATATATATATATAGGTTTAGGTTCTTTTGTGAACCCTTTTTAAGTAATGAACAAAACGAACAAATCTTGGCCCTAGATCTTCTAAATCTAATATAAGGATAGGATCGTCTTTTAACATATTTAATTTTATATATAATTTTCTTTTTTAAATTATTCATGGCAGTTATAGATAAAACCACCCACGATTCAACTTGATGGCCAATTTCAAAATTGTATCGATCATAATCTGCGCCAACTCTTCCTGTTCGTTCTTCATCACCATCATTCAATTCGTATTCGTTCTTCAAAATATCAACAGGCAATTCAGCAATCATGACACATTCTACCGATCAGAATATTATTTCTGCGAATTTGCTAATTCATGAGACCGCTCAACGACCGGGAGAACAACATCATGGTATATTATTAAGAAATACGTGTATTCAAGTTTGATTCAAGTGTCGGATAATAGATTACATAGCTGTGTATTTGTTTGGTTTAGTGTCTATAAACCCTAAGATTTATAGTTTTCCACAGATACGAACATACGAACGATCATATTGATGCCCGAGCCAATTTGTTAGTTCCTCGGAGTAATGATCAAGCAGCAGATCGTCATGAAGGTATAATATTGAAACAACTGTTTATACAATTCTGTAGCAAATGTCGTTGTAATTTTAATACATGACTGTATAGTATATTGATTCGTTTAACTAACATTTAAGTTTTATTATTTTCGATAGAGGGTACCCGTATGTCAGAGACGATCGATCAGCCCAACGTTGCTGACAAGTTGTTAATACCTCAGAGCGAGCGCTGAACCAGAACCAGATAATCATCAAGGTATAAGTTTTAAACATTTGTTTATACAAGTTAGTATATGTGTGTCGCTGAATTGAAGTTGCGTATTTGTAGTATTCATATTTTTTTGTTGTGTATTTTTTTTTAACAATACTTATGAATTTAAACTTTTGACTGAGGGTTCTGTTATTACAGATGCAAACGAGCAGCCCGACGGACCAGCTGATTTGGTAACTCATCTGAGCAACCAACGAGCAGTACCAAATCATGTGTCGGTAGCATCCATTGAGCAACAAGGTATTATTCTAGGACAGAACAATTCATAAGAAATCTGTGGTGTATGCTACTTGTTTTTGCTGACGTTTATTCGTTGTTTGAAATTTTAGAGTCTATTGCTAGCAATGTATATCAAAGTCCTAATGGCACAAAGTATTGGACACCAAATGTTCCTCCTGATTTAAAACCGTATGAAGGAGCCAGATTCCGAACTATCGATGAAGCAGTTGGTATGTATGAGCGTTATGCAGAGAGGGCTGGTTTTTCGACCCGTTTGGGTACGTCAAAGAGAGATAAAGCTAAAGGAGTATTCAAACTCCGGTACATTTTGTGTTCTAGAGCTAATAAGCCCAAGGACCAGGAAGCGGGTAATACTAGTTCTCCGAAACGATGCCGTAGTATAAAAGCTACAGATTGTAAGGCATGTGTTAAAATTAGGCGAGTAAAAAGATCTACGGATTATGTGGTTTACAAATTCATTGAACAACACAACCACGGTCTAACAGCACCTGAGAACTTAGATTTATCACGCAAGAAAAGGAAGCTAGACTTTGCGGCTAAACAGTTTATCGCTGATTGTCGCAATGCTAACATTGGTCCGACGAAAGCACACAATATATACGTTGTTTTAAAGGGAGGTCACCAAAATGTTCGTGGAACGACTACCGAGTTTAAGAACTTTGGAAGAGATATCCGGGAATTCATCGGCGACAGAGATGCACAAATGGTCGTTGACAAATTCAATGAACGTGTGGAAAACAAGCAAAATTACACGTTTAAAACACATATTGTTGAAAAGGAACTTCAGTTGCTGTTTTGGTGTGATGGAGTTTCAAAAACAAATTATCACGCTTTTGGCGATGTAGTGGCATTTGATGCAACGTATCACACAAACATGTAATGATTTTAAAATATTTTTTTTGCATTTAGTATCTGGCTTTTTTCTACGTCTTTAATGTAAACGCTATATTTATGAATCTTTTTTTTAGGTACGATATGATATTTGTCCCCTTTACCGGGGTTGATCATCATAAGAAGTGTACAATATTCGGGGCCGGATTGATTCACAACGAAACCATCGAGTCATACTCATGGCTTTTGCAAAAGTTTTTAGAAGCGCACGATGGAAAACAACTTCTTATCATATTAACCGATCAAGATTGCGCCATGAAGCAAGCCGTGAACAATGTTTTTGATAAGTCTGTACACAGACTATGTATGTGGCACATCACCCAGAAAATTCCAGCTAAGGTATGGAAAATGGATTTTAAATACGTGTATGGGTATAGGTTATGTATGTGTCATGTATATGTTTAAAAAATAGCTGACTTTTCTGATATACCCACATGTACAGTTATGTATGTTGTTTGACGGGTGTATTTATTACGATCCTAATGCAATGACTTATCATATATCCTATGTGTAGATAAAGGGCAGTGATGAAACGAATGCTGAGTTAAAGAAACGGATCCACAAACTAGTGTGGAATGTTTACATAGAACCCCACAGGTTTGAAAAGAGATGGAATTTACTCATGACCGAGTATGGTTTGGAAGATCATGCTTGGATGAATGAAATGTACGCTATAAGGGAACAGTGGATTCCATGTTATTTTCGTGATATACCTATGTGTTGCCTTATGAAGACCACTTCTCGATGCGAAAGTGCTAATCATATGTTTAAAGCAAATTCTAGTCCCCATAATACGTTGGTGCAGTTCATGCTTTGCTATGATACATCGGTGGACAAGATACGTAACAAACAACGTAAACTGTCTTATGAGACAGATACAACCAATCCCGAGCGATACAAAACATCGTTTCCGATAGAACGTCATGCCAATGAAGTATATACACGCACGTTATTTTGGGAAGTTCAAAAGGAGATCGACAAGTCTAACAGTTTGTGTTATGTTGCCGAAAGAGGAATGGTTGATGGAGTTAATACGTATCTTGTTGCTCATCAAGATCACACCAAAGAAATTGTGAATGAGTTTAAGGTTAGTTACACTTTTAGTGTCTACAGTTCTTACAATCTTCACAACTTTGATTTTATTGAACAAATTTTAATTGTCTTTTGTTAATAATGTAGGTAACTTTCAACAAAAGTGATCTTACAGTTTCATGTGTATGCATGGGTTTTACCCGGGTTGGGTATCTTTGTCGACACGTGTTTTGCGTATTCATGCATCACAACATTTTTCAGATTCCAGCCAAATACATACATCCGAGATGGTGTAGAGATGCTATCCCAGCTAGTGTACACTTACTGGAGAATAGGTTATGTGACGACCAAAGTAGGAGTGGTGTGTTGTGGCGCGGGATTTGTGATAACGTGAACATGTGTAGAGACAGGGTGCGTGGCAATATTGAGAAATTACAAGAGTTAAGTGACCAGATTCAAGCTATTAAAGATAAGCTTTTTAGCGAGATACCGTACGATCATTCAATCAATAAAAAGGATGTTGTGATAGAGGATGTTATTGCGCATAAACAACCAGCTGAACTTTCTTGCACGGCCCCGCGGAAAATACGCAACAAAGGATGTGGAAAGCATAAACGAACAGTTGGTCCCGGTGAGAAAGCAATCAAGATCAGTAAAAAAAAGAGAAGGAAATGCAATTTCTGCGGAAAACTCGTAAGGGGCCATGATAAGAGGAACTGCCCGCTAAAAAAGGGGAAGCCGGCTAAGGATGACTCGTCAACCGACAAAGAAGATGAGATATACGAAGATGAAGAAACCGAAGAATCTGGCTATGAGGATTCTGGTAGTGACGAATAGTTTCATTAAACCGTATCAACATTCGCCTTTTTTTCTCTAAACATTTCGGCTGGTTATTGTATTAGATTATATGTTTAAGCAGTTTGTCTGCTGATGTACCGAAGTCTGGGTGTTTTTTTTTTTACTTTTTTATGCAGTTACTATTGTGTTTTTTATGCAATTTCTGTGAAAAACGCGTAAGGGGCAATAATCTTTTTGCAAAATAAGTGAAGATGAATAATCCATACGATCTATGGTATGACCCCGTTCAGTTACCGGCTTGTTTGCAGAACTAGATTTGGTTGACGTTCGACTATCCGACCCACCGAAAAAGGATGACATCCCCGCAGCTTGTGTTTCCAACCTCACCAGTTGGCTGGACCCTAGCTTGTTTATGCTGATCTGTGGCGACTACATTGCCTTGTTGGCCTATAAATGAGCGTGACTTGATACTTCTTTCAGAGTCTTGGGCTTTGTCGGTCTGAGATACTCGGAGGAGCAGGAATACACTACATTTTCCAGTCAGTATTCGTAAAGCATTTTGGAGGAGGTTGATCCATGTGAGGACTTGACTGATGATGACCTTCGAACCGCTATACATAATGCAACTGGTCCTACATCCGCGTTATTTGTGCCAGACGTTCCTTTTGAGGTTCTGATTAGAAGCAAAATTGCCCGTTTGTTTATTGGTTATCACGAGGTAATCAAGATGAGTCATCGATGTATGGTACATGAGCTACAACGGTTTTGCCGTTTCTTAGAAAGTGTATCGTTGATATGGAGATGGACTATATAATCAGCTCGTATCCGAATTTTATTGGTGGAAGTAAGGCTCTCGAAATTGCAATGAAGTAAGTGAAGTCTTCTAAGGTTGCAACAGTTCAAAAGCATATTCCCCTGTAATACATGTATCTTGTCCACCAATGTATCATAGCACGGTATAAGTAACACTAGGATAATAATACAGTTCACTAATATAGAAAGGTGGTTGTTACAATTACGTTAAACATTATCCCATAGATGAAATTTCGACATAACTTGATTACCACCCGCAAAAGTAAACATATTGTTTCAACATGAGCAAAATTAAACTACAAAAAACAAATTCCAGTAGCAGACTTTTTATCTATTTATCCCTGTTAATGCCGGCATATTGGTAGGCTTCTTTTAGAATACGTTCGCGATGTATGTTCGCCTCCGAAGTTATTAGCTTCACTGCATACTTCTTCCTAAGTTGTGCGATCTTCTTCTTTGCTTTCGCCATTTCGGTTGGGAACCCAACGTGCCAGCGATCCTCAGTGATCCCCATCCAGGTTTCCATGTGTCGCATTGCGTATATTCCGCAGTCTTCATAGTTTCCTGTCGTCGCCCAACTTATCTCCAAACGAACAGGCTGACGAGCTGCAATATCATGACAACGTGGATGACGAACATGTTTCAGGTATTTGACGACCACATCTTTCTGCAAACAACACAACTTGGTTAAGTCAACCTGCAGTACACTTGTGTATTAACTACCGACAGCCACTTACCACTTTCATCGGAGTTGACTTTAAGAAGAAATCGTTACCGTCAAATGTTTTCACTGGACTTTCAGAAGGATCCATATTGTCTATAACTGTAATTGCCAGATTTTTCAGGTCAAAGCAAACTAAATAATAATGTCCACGGTCAAGAATTGGGAAAATAAGGTTCCCGTATTCTTTCAGGTCCATTAACTCCTCCTTTTCCTCCAACACAACCCTCAAGGCACTAGTAAACATATCTAAGCGTTTGTTGTCATCATAACTTGATTTGGTCAGCATTTCCTCAGTCTAGTGTTAGAACCAAACAGGAAAAAATAATATTAAACTAATGTATCCGATATTCTAATTATGTAGAGAACGCTATTCAAAGATATGAGTAGTGTTATAAAATATTCTTACAAAAAGGGTGGTATGACAAAGCAGCCTTGGCATTGTAAACTCTCGTCTTTTGACTTCGTCATGATTAAGCATAGATGCCCAACAGTTAATGATGCCAGTGCTCAGCCAAACATGTGGTAGTAGATCCAATATATGAAAGTGCATCAGATGTGTTCCATAGGCAGTGCAGAATATATCATTCCTGTACACATCCGTGTTCCAAACAAAAAATTAGAATACACATATTCATATACGTTAAGTGCACCAACCTTTGTACATTTGAGTTAAGCACTTACGCCATAGTTCTTCGGACCTCATTTTCTTCCTGTCTATCCCGGTCAGATTTAGCTTTACTTCTTTTTTCCTTTATCAATTCAGCCAAAGGTCTGCGTGACCCATAAAGAAAGGAAACAACGTGAACATAATTATGTAGTATCCAACGGTTTAATATCTAATTCTCTAATTCAAAACTGATGCCTTATAATAGATGACGTATTAAATACATACCTTTCATCCTCTTTATCTTCGTCCTTTTTCCTATCTTCCCTTGGCTTTGCCACCCTTCGTGTTGGATATAAAAACTACAGCCAAGGGGGAGTTTGTTGGTGCACTTGTGTCTGTACTTTGTCTCTAAGTTCCGATGGTTTTATGATTGTTTCAATTTTGGTCGCTGATTTTGCTATATTTATATGTTATATGATCTCTCAATTTGTTTGTGACTGTCACTAGATATATTTGTATAACTTATTTTTTTATGTCTGATGATCTTGAAAAGCCAATAAAGGCATTGATACTTATTTGCTTTTAGTAAAGTCTAAGGATGTGTAACATGCTAACTCAATATGAAAAAAAGTTCAACAAGCAGTTTTAATAAACTATAAATATTTAACTGATATTATTAATACACATTCACTATACAAATACTTCAAATCTTTTTAAATAATATTAATACACATTCAAAATAGAGATACTTCAAATCTACAAAATCTCCCCTCTTCGTTGCGTACTAATAAAATATTTACAAGAGAAGACCAAAAGAGACAAGAAAATTAGAACCAAAACTAACTTCACTACAGAAAAAAGGCAAATTGATAATGGCTCTTGATTCCTGTTGTTCTCCGCTTTAAAATTCGAAAAATAGGCTTAGATATTCTCAAAGTAACAACCTCGAAGATATGAAGATACATGTGAGATGAGGTCGAAGTTCTTTACTACCACCTATTTTGTTGTTACTTTTCTATAACCAGGTTTTCTTAAAATTTCATAGATTATACGACGTATTAAGATACACAAAATTAGCAATTAAAATTATAAAACATTTGGACTTTTGCGGTTTATATAATAAACTTTGTTATAAAATATAATAAGTATATAATGAGAAAAGTAAATACCTTAATAAACAAATGAAAATAGATAAATTGTATGAAAAATATTATAGAAGTTGTATATATATATAGGGTAGGGATCAAGAGTGAACCATGTTTAAATTATGAACAAAAATGAACAGATCCTGACCGTTGGATGATGAGATCTTGATTATAGTATTTAAATGGTTTTTTAATTAATAAAAAACATATAATATACCACTTCATAACCGTATAGGGCATAAATGTAAAATGCATTCTCTGAAATCACATTGATTCCCGCGAAACTTTGTAATGATTAAATGTAGAAATTTGAATCCCGTAATAATAGCCTACACAGTTATAGATCGTGTATAGCTTCATCCTATCAAAACCACCTTTCAACTCATAAACGCTTCCATCAAAGAACGAACAACCGTCTTCAACCTCTCTCCTTTATTGGCGATTTCTGCAACTGGGAAAACTCAAGAAGCATCATCAAAGCAAGGTATAATTACATATATTGTAGTAATCGTTCAAAGATTTTGAATGTTCCGTCTTTATACACACTAATCTTCACAACTCAAAACCTAGGGTTCAGTTCGATCTGCGTAATCAGTCGGCTCGAACTGTTTCTCTAGCGATTTTTTAATGTACATGTGTTATTTGGTTATATGTTTAAGCCGATTACATATTTGTGTCGAGTGATTATGAGTTATCCTCCCTAGTGATCCTAAATACCTTTAATTTATAAGCTAGGGCTTAGTTTCCTTAGATTGGTGAGTAAATGTAACCGATTAGGTGTGCAGGTATTAAAACTTTAGCCTATACCATCCAGATATGTTGAATAGCAAGTGTATATACGTTATTGTTCTTCTTGCTAATTGGGGATTACGAAATCTGTTTAGTTTTTACCACATTGGGATGGTTTGTTGTCTTTTTCACAAACAAGTAGTTGTGTATTTTGTCACTTTACATAGTATACAGTAGAAATTGGTGTGTATTTGGGTCAGAACAGTAGAGTCTTCTACTTCTGTTTCATAGTTTTGTGAGAAAATCAATTGAAACGAGGTTGGTTTTAATTGGTGTTAAATGTCTGCTTATGTATTCTAGTTATACACATGTGTATGGGATAGTAGTACACATGTGTATACAAGTTGTTGAAACTCAAGGATTACATAGGAAATGTGGCTGGGATTGGATACTGAATCAGATATACCAATACACATGTGTATACAAGTTGTTGCATCTCAAGGATTACATAGAATATGTGGTTGGCATTGGATACTGAATCAGATATACCAATACACATGTGTACGGGGTGTAAATACCCATGTGTTTTGGTATTAACCTGTCTAATAGATACATATACGTAGGAAATGGGATAGAATTTGAATCCTGTTTTTTTCCCCTTAGCATAGAATTAAATACTTATTCTGATAATAGTCTCTGTTTAATCGTCTTTGGTTCTAATTCTTTGTCATTTGATTGTTTTCCATGGTTTCTTTTAGGTGATTTAAAAAGATCAATATGAGGACTAGTAAGTGCATGTATCAGTTACCAATGAAATAAAAATATTTAAACGAGAAAGTCTTGCTTTAAAAGATGTTGATATAAACATGTAGGGCGGAAAAGCCAACGTATAGCTGGTAAATGGAAATCAAGATTTGTAAACAAAGCAGAAGACCCAATAATATGTTCTGATGATGAAGAAAGTAAAGTTATTGTACTTTTAATATGTTTTTTGTTTGGTTAGGTAGTAGTAAAAAGGTGAACGTTTGTACGACACAATCTTCAGCAACTAACTGGCTTTTGTTTTGATCAGCTGACAAGATGAAGAAAGGTGACATCCAGAAGATTGACCACGAAAAGGCAACACATGCGTTGTCGGATGATCCTTTTGAAACAGGTAGTAAAAAGAGACACAACACTAAAAGTTGTTTTGGTTTTTAATTTCTGGTTTACTGATATATATTGTTGAATAACTGTTATTTTTGTTTGACAGCGGAGAGGATAGAAGAAAAAAAGCAGTTTATATTAGAGAGAGCTGAGTACTTTCGGCGACTAAAAGAAAAATGGCGTAAAGAAGAGTGTAAGAGTAGCTAACATGCTTTGAGTGTGTAAGATGTAAGAGTTACACTTAATTATGTTGTTTTGGTCACATGTAGCAGGCCATAAGAATAAAGAGTGGGAACGTGCCAACGCATCAGTTGATGTAGAGCTCAACAAGAGTTATGACGATGGTAATTCAACAACAAAGAATCAGAAATGTGAGACGAGCAACGAAGGTAAGTCAGTTAGAATAGGGTTGTGTAAAAATGATACATGTTTTAGATAGCTACAGTTTTTAAAACCTGTTGTTTGGAATGTGTACTTACAATGTTTGGTGAATTACATGAACAGTTGGTAAGCCTAGAGAACAACCGGAAGATAGACCTGTACAGAACACGAAGTTACCAAATGAAGAGGACAATCAACCGTTGATACGGACAGGAAGTCGAGCAAAAAGAGTGAAAAAAAATAAGGTTAAGGCAATTCGGGTACCGTTCATGGAGAAATCAGAAGGTAGGCATTCAAAAGATAGTTGATTAGTAAACTACAAATTGATTTTAATTTCATGAATTTTTACTTAGGTGACAATAACGAAGAGACTCAAAACAAAGGTAAAAACACATGTGTATAATGAGTTTTAAGTTTTTAGTTGTGACTATCAGAAAAGGAACGGTGTAATATAATCTGTAGTTTGAATCCATTGGGTATTTTTTGGTTTATCTTAGGGAAATGTGCTGGTGATGGTGATACAACGAATAAAAGGTCAGAAGCTTCTGATGCAGGGGAAATGAGAGGTATGTACACGTTTTCGTTGAGATAATTGAATATGTAAGGTATGTGTACTAGTTTAGCAAACCCTTACGTTTTGTTATTTTTTTAATAACAGTGGAAACTGAATCGCGTTCAGCTCTGCACAAAAAATCTGGTCGGTTAGGAAAACGAAAGAGGAGTAACAAGGATGGCAGAAAAGGAGGTAATTCAGTGTTGGAAAAAAAAATTACTTTTAATAATCACACTTGGCTTTTCAAGATCATCAGACATAAAAAAATAAGTTATACAAATATATCTAGTGACAGTCACAAACAAATTGAGAGATCATATAACATATAAATATAGCAAAATCAGCGACCAAAATTGAAACAATCATAAAACCATCGGAACATACAGACAAAGTACAGACACAAGTGCACCAACAAACTCCCCCTTGGCTGTAGCTTTGTCTCGATCTTTGTGTCTTCAAGTAGAGACACTCCACAGAGAACACACACACACTTAGAGAGTTTGCAAAACAGATTTGTAAACATTGAGCTTGTAACCGAACCTTTCATACGTATTAATACAATTTGGTGTTAATCGGTGAATATTGTGTGTCGTGTGTTTGTGCTTGTTTCATCTCGGTTTGCACTCTAGCTTGGATTCCGCACTTGCTAGTGTGTTAACACAACAAGGTTAAGGTTTAACCTTATCCTCCGAGGGACCTACAAGTGGTATCAGAGCTTTGGCTCTTTTCCTTGTTAAAAACCGAGTTTATACAAGACTTTGGAGTGTTTGGACACATGGTTTAGCACCCGTTTTTAGTGTTTTTCTCGCATTTCTTGACGTAAAAACGTGTTCTAAACTAACCGGGTGTGTTAAAGAACGGGTTGGGTAACTTAAAACTTGTTTTTAAGAAACTTGGTGATTTCCGGCCAAATTCCGGCTTACTTCGGTGACCGGTTTCTGGATAAGATTCTTCCATTTTTGGTAATATTTTATTAGTCAAATCTGTTTTGGTAGAAAAGGTATGGTCTGAACATACCTTTCTGCCGGAAGTTGCTACCAACCAATCACCTTTTCACCAACCTGTCGCCTTTTTGTCAACTGTGTCAGTAGAGATCGAAGGATATCCTTCGAAGTCGAAAGATCATCTTTCGATCAAAGGAGGTTCGACAGATAATCATCCTTCGAACATCCTTTGAAGTCTGTGACTTATCTTTCGATCCAAGGAATATTTTCGAAGGATATATTGTTCGATCTACAGTTCATATTCGAAAGATAAGGATCCTTCGCATTGGAGAATCTTTCGAAATCATTGTTCGAAATTCAACAGTGATCTTTCGAACACTGTTGATCCTTCGAACAAGTATTGATCTTTCGATCCTAGTCTGTTTGAGTTTAACAAGTTTGTGTTTTTCAGGTCTTTCGATCAGAGATCCTTCGGCTGGTTGTTATCTTTCGAGATATTAACATAGAATTCATTTGTCTTATCAAACATGAACCCAAGTTGGTGGGGAACTCCAGCTCCAGACAGTGGAAAATACACAAGTACAGGTTCAACTCCCTCATGGTGGGGTACACCGGCTCCAGATAGTGGAAAGTACACAAATACAAGTCTATCTCCCTCATGGGCCGAATCTCCGGTGTCGACATCTTCGCAAGCAAATGCCATATCGACAGGTCAATGGGCATTAGTATCAAATCAAACTCCGAGCATTCAAAGTATCTTATTGAGCGAAAGCGAAACTGGAAGTTTGAATCGACCTCCTAAGTTGATGCACTTAAACGAGTATCCGGGTTGGGTTGATAGATTTCGTACATACGTTCTTGGTCAAAATACCGAACTGTGGATACGTTTCACTACAGATTTCGATCAAGCTATAGAGATTGCTGCTTCAGATACTGCTACGTTTGCCGATCTTCCTGAAGATCAAAAGAAAACGTATGATCTGGAAAAGAAAGCATACGCCATTCTCACTCAGGCATTAAGCAAAGATATCTACCACCAGTTTGTCAGTTTCAAGACAACGAAGAAGTTGTGGGACGGGTTGAAAACCAGAGGAGTAGGGAATGAAGCAACACGTCAATTGCGTCATGATCTTCTCAAGAAAGAATTTGACTGTTTCACGTGCATGGATAAGGAGTCTTTGGGAGATATGACAAGCCGGTTTTATCACTTGCTTACAGAGCTGAACAATTTTGGAGTAGCGACAACTACAGCAGAGGTGGTGAAGAAGTTTGCTGATGCATTGCCTCCCAAATGGAATAGTTTCTTGGAAATCTTGAAGTATAACCGAGTTTTGAGAACTACAAACATCAACGACTTCGTGCAGCTATTAGAAAACAAGGATCAGGAGGAAACATTAAAGGCAAAAAGAGTTCCAGTGCCACAAAATCCAGAAATGTACTATGGAACTTCCAGTTCTTCGTCTGCAAGAACCGGTCCACATGCTCCACTTCAAACGGCGTTTGTCACAAGCACAGATATGTATGGCAATCCAGTACAAGTTCCTGTTAAGCCAGCTCCCACCACAGACATGTATGGAAATCCAATACAACCACCTCCTCCTCCTCCTGCTCAACAACAAGCGTGTTATGGAGGGACATCATCTGCTGGTCAGCAATCAAAACCAAATATAGTACAGCTCGACACTTCAAGTTTCTCTAAGGTCAGTGTAGAAATAGCAAGGGAACACATGGAGCTGCTTAACACTGTAGTGAGCGCGTACTGTGGGTTAGTGGAAGGTCAGATTGGCAACATTAATCTGACACAAGAAGACTATCGGCAGATTGATAAGGAAGAGATGGACTTGATGGATATCAAGTGGGCCTTTGCTAGTGCTGTAAGAAGGGCAAAGGATTTCATGGAAAGTACTGGCAGAACCAGCTTGGAAAGCAAGAAAGACACCAAGTATGGGTTCGATAAACAGGCAGTAAAGTGCTTCAATTGTGGTGAACGGGGTCACTTTAAAAGGGAATGTACAAAGCCAGCACAGCATGGGAATCAGAATCCCTTCAGAAACCAAGGCAACCAGCAGAACCAGAACAGGAACAATGAGCGTACATTAATACCTGTCAACAACCAGAGCCAAGCTGGAACATCAAATGCCAACCGGGCACTTGTAGTTGAAGTGGATGAAGGTTGTGACTGGTCAATCCAGTTGAGTGGTGATGCTCCAGATGGAACAGCATGTTTTGCTGAAGTGGTTAAGGATTTAGTTCACACCAGTGGTGGAGAATCTTCCGCCAATGGTGGTGAATCTTCTGACGATGAAGACTCTTCGGGATATACCAGGAGTTCAGATGAAGAATCCTCAAGTTCAGGCGATGATCATGTGGGTGAGACATCAAATGCATCAATCGATGCAGATATTGATGAACTTTTGGAGGAAGCTGCAGCAGGAACTCAAAGAAGATCTATCCTGGTGGATCAAGCTGCTTATTCTTCGTCTTCTCTCCATTCAGCCTTTATGGCTAATGTCGACAGTTCATCAAGTCAGGTATGTGTCGATGAACCCACTGCTATTAATTGTGATAATTGTGATAGTTTGCATGTTAAATGTACTGATTTAGAGGCAAACATGTCTGAGTTGCAAGGCAAACATGATGCTTTACAAGCTAGTTTGTTTGACTTGCAAGACAAACATGTTTCTTTGAATGCCAAGTGGTGTGAATTGCAAAGCAAACACGAGGCTTTGCAAGAGAAGTATGATGTGACATTCATCCACAATCAAAAGTTGACCGTGGATCTTTCAAAATGCACTGAAGCCAATATGTTTTATGAAAACCATGAAAAGGAGTTTAAATCGGTAATTGAAAAGTTAAAGAAAGATAAAACCGAGTTAACTAAAATGGTTTCCAGAAAACAAACTGACATTAATTTGTATATATCTCGCCTTGAGATTATGCAAAAAGAGATGGCTTGTGTGAAAACCGAAAGTGAGGCGATCCAACTTAAGCTAGACAGTTATTTGAGCTCTAGCTATGTGTTGGATCACATCATTGACGTTCAGAAAGAGAAACGGGATGTCACATGCATAGGCTACAAGAAATGTCCACCACCAGTGAGACACAATTATGATGCAATGCCTGAGGAGGAGGATAGAGTGTTCTTTGAACCATCTGTTCCTCTAGATGTAAAGGAGTTTGCAACAGGACTTGGATACAAGAAAGAAGTATCCTCAGATTCAGATGTGTCAGCAGATACATGTGTGTCTTCTGTTGAACTGGATCAGGATCCTCCAGTTATCATTGAGGATGCTGATTCTTCTGATGATGAATCCGATGATACTATACCAGCAAAGTCTGATGCGGAAATCAAAGAAGAGCACATACCTCTTGAGAATCACATTCTATGTGATCCTCCTGCAAAAACCGCTAAGACTGTTGCGATCGAGTCCTCTTCTGAAAAAGAGTCGGAGAGTGTGAGTTTGCTGTACACTCTGGTTGGTGATGATAAGATTTATTCAGACAAAGATTTTCCGATTAAGAATGTTAATCAATCTTTAATAAGTAAAGTCTTTGAAAATTCGACAAGTAAGTTTTTAGGAAAGACAGGACCACGTGTTACAGTTACACAGTGTCCTCCTATTCCAAAGGCCGAAATTCGAAAACAATATGGAAATAAGAAACTACCAACAGTGCAAAAACAGCAAAATCACACCAAGCCAAAAGGAAAATCACCGGCTCAAACACAAAAGAAGCCGAATCAAAAGAAGAACAAAAATGTAAACTTTGTGAAATCGACGGGAACGGACAAAATCGAAACGTTTGAAAACAAATCTAACTTAGATTTTGTTAAGAAAGCAACTGTACAGAAAAGAAATGAACCAAGTAGTTCAAAACCTACTACCTCGGGATCACAAAGTTCATCATCATCGGCAAGACGATCACATGATACTTCGGGGTTTGTTGAACGAAGATCATGTTTTGAGTGTGGAACAATTGGACATATAATTCGAAATTGTCCATATCTTCATAAACAAAAAGGAAAAGTTGATGTTCCCCATGACCAAACTGACCGCAGGCAAACTGTTTTGGTAAAACAAGATCCCCGACTTGTAAAAGAAAGGGAAATGAAACAGAAACGCCAACAGGTCAAGAAAATTGAAAAGGCGATTAAAACCGATGTGGTTAACAAAACATCTGTTTTTGTGAAACCAGAAAATTCAAAAACTTCAGACAACCATGAAGTTAAAATTTTAAAGAATAACACTGGTAAAACAAAACAGACCTGGAAACCAAAAACGGTTACTGAATCAGGGGGACCATCACAATTTACCAATCATTAAAGACAAGAAGTTATTGTTATTGATGAAAATGGAAGACCCAAGACCACAATGGCTTGGGTCCCCATCTCCAACTAATCAATTAAGTTCATGGTGCAGGGTGTTCCAGGAGGAACTATCAGTAGTCATTGGATTGTTGATAGTGGGGCATCCAGGCACATGACAGGTGACATGAAGCTTCTCTACGACGTCAAATCTATTAGAGGAGGTTATGTTGCTTTTGCTGGAGATAAGGGTGGTTATATTACGGGTGAAGGAATGATATCCAACGGGATTGTCAGCTTTGACAAGATCAACTTTGTGCAACAACTTGATCACAATCTTCTTAGTGTTTCTCAAATTTGTGACAAGCAATTCTCAGTACACTTTGATGCTAATGGATGTTATGTGCTGAAACCCGGCTTCAAAATTCCAAAAGAATGGATTCTCTTGTCAGCTCCAAGGATAAATGATTTGTACATCCTTGATATGAGCCAAGCTATTACTACGTCTGCACAAGCAACTTGTTTCGTTTCAAAAGCCACAGAAAAGGACTCTATCTCTTGGCACAGACGAATGGGTCACATTCACTTACGTAAAATGAATCATTTGGTTTCAAATGAATTGGTGAATGGTGTTCCTCTTAAAAACTTCCATCTTCAAGACATCTGTGTTTCATGCCAGAAAGGAAAGCAAACAAAGA
Source organism: Helianthus annuus (assembly GCF_002127325.2). NCBI lineage: Eukaryota > Viridiplantae > Streptophyta > Magnoliopsida > Asterales > Asteraceae > Helianthus > Helianthus annuus. The sequence goes on along the minus strand of NC_035442.2, from coordinate 177,436,799 downwards.
AGAAACACCCTACTAAGAAGATCAACACGGTGGCAGTTCCTCTTGAACGTTTGCACATGGATTTGTTCGGTCCTGTCAAGCACAAGAGTATTCGGAATGATCAATACTGTCTCGTGATTACTGATGACTATTCAAGATTTTCTTGGGTGGCTTTCATGGCACACAAAAGTGAAACCTTTGGTATTATCAAAAACTTGATCATTCAGATTGAGAATTTGTATAAGTTGAAGGTTAGGCGGATACGTAGCGACAATGGTACTGAATTTAAAAATCATGCCATGGCGGAGTTTTGCACTTCAAAGGGTATTCTTCATGAGTTTAGTGCAGCTTATACTCCTCAACAGAATGGCGTCGCTGAACGTAAGAACCGCACATTGATCGAGACTGCTAGGACAATGTTGGTAGAGTCGCAGTTGCCCATTCCATTCTGGACTGAAGCTGTGGCCTCTGCATGTTACACATTGAACCGAGTCCTTACAGTCAAAAGGCACAATAAGACCTGCTTTGAGCTTCTTCAAAAACGGAAACCAGATTTGTCTTATCTTGAACAGTTTGGAGCTCCATGTACAATCATCGATCCTAATGGAAAGTTTGGGGCAAAAGCAATTGACGGATACTTTCTTGGGTATGCCACCCCTAACTTACGAGTCTGGAATCTAGAGACTAAAAGGGTCGAGGAATGGTCTGAGGTCAGAGTACAAAGGCACACTTTGCCAGTCAAATGTCCTGGTCAGCCTTGGATGTTTGAGTACGATGACTTTTTCAATTCGATCAATGTTGAAGCCGTTGAAGAAAGTGTTGCGGCAAGGATGTTTTTCGAGAGTGACAATGCAACAGTTTCACCGGTGGTGCGTCCAATTCTTGTAAATCAAGAACCATCTTCGGTGAACAATAATACTCTCGACAATGAGGATTTTCATGATGCAACCGAATTGAACGAATCTTCAGAGGATGATGAATTTCTAGATGCAGATCAAGAAGCTCCAACAACAGCAGTACATGGTACTTCAGAGGGTACTCCTCCAGTGGATACCCATAGAACAGCAGAAGCAACTGCATCATCCTCTTCGTCAATTCCGGGCATTGATTTAGTTGTCGATCTCAATTTCAACAATCTGGGTATAAATATTCCAGTTCCAGATAATCCAGAAACAAGAATTCATAATACCCATCCTCAACAAAACATCATTGGAAATGTGCAAAGTGGCATTCAAACAAGAAACATGTTGCGAAACAACAACAATGCAGGCCTGTATGCAGCTATTCGAGAATCCGGGCAACAAAACGATTGGTCTTTCGCGTGTTATGTTTCACAGGAAGAGCCAAGAACTTGGAAAGAAGCCATGAAAGATAACTCTTGGGTTGAAGCAATGCAGGAAGAGCTGCAACAGTTCCAGAAGCTTGGTGTCTGGAAACTCGTAGAGAAACCTGCTGGCTACAAGAAGATTGGTACCCGTTGGGTTTTCAAATGCAAAAAGGATGACCGCGGAGTTGTTATGCGGAACAAAGCACGTTTAGTCGTTCAAGGTTTTCGTCAGATAGAAGGAATCGACTACAACGAAGTCTATGCACCTGTTGCACGTCTGGAAGCAATTCGGATCTTTCTGGCTTATGCCTCATTCAAAGGATTCAAAGTTTACCAGATGGACGTCAAAAGTGCATTCTTACATGGTGTGGTTGAAGAAGAGGTGTACGTCGAACAGCCTCCACGTTTTGAAGATCCTATCCATCCCGATCGGGTTTGGTTGCTCAACAAAGCTCTCTATGGTCTACATCAAGCACCACGAGCTTGGTATGCAACCTTATCTAACTATCTGCTGGAGAACGGTTTTCGAAGAGGTCTTATTGACTGTACTCTTTTCATCAAAGAACAAGATGGAGATCTTCTTCTGGTACAGGTATACGTTGATGATATTATTTTTGGTTCTACTAATGATGTCTTGTGTAGGAATTTCGAGCGCATTATGCAGGATAAATTCGAGATGAGTGCTATGGGGGAAACGACTTTCTTTTTGGGCCTACAAGTGCAACAAACTGAGTCTGGGATATTCATCCAACAGACTAAATATGTTGGTGACATCTTGAGCCGGTTCCAGATGTCTGATGCAACGCCCATTGGTACCCCATTGCCACAAAATCACGGAATTACTCCAGATTTGAAGGGTGAAGTGGTTAGCCCCTCATATTACCGCGCAATGATCGGATCTCTTATGTACCTCACAGCATCAAGGCCAGACATAATGTACCCAACGTGCCTGCTTGCCAGATATCAAGTCAACCCGAAGGCCTCACATCTTGCAGCTGTCAAAAGGATTTTTCGTTATTTGAAGGGTTACCCTGACACTGGTCTATGGTACCCTAGGGATAATAACTTTGAATTGGTTGCTTTCAGTGATTCTGATTTTGGCGGATGCAAAATCGACGGCAAATCCACAACGGCTGGATGTCAGTTTTTAGGAAATCGCCTACTCACATGGCAGTGCAAGAAGCAGACGTGCGTCGCTACATCAACATGCGAAGCTGAATACATTGCTGCTTCGAGTTGTTGTTCCCAAGTTCTTTGGATCCAACAACAATTACACGACTACGGTTTTGAATTCCTAACTACTCCTATTTACGTTGATAATTCTGCTGCTTTACAGATCACTAGAAATCCTGTGCAGCACTCAAAGACCAAACACATCGAAATCAAATATCACTTCATACGTGATTGCTTTGAGAAAAGGCTAATCGATGTTGTTAAGGTCCACACCGATGACCAACGTGCCGATCTTTTTACCAAAGCATTTGACAAATCAAGATTTGACTTTTTATTATTGGTAAACGGCATTAAGGTCAAGCAAGAGTAAACCAACATCGGAAAATCATTTTTGTAAATACCTTTGTGTTTTAAATTTGTCTTAGTTTATTGATTTTAGGGGGAGTAAATCCAAAATCTGAAAATCCACAAAATCTGAAAATCCAAAAACATCGAAAAATTTCAAAAACACAAAAACAATAGAAAAAGAAAAATGAGTTTCCTGGCGAGCAAAAGAGAAAATGATAGTACATCAGTGGTCTATCCAAACCTCTTTAAACCTTAAATGAAAAACGATAAGCAGCTCTATATAAGATGTATCGGTAGGCTCACAATCTTTTTAAAGTGTGCAGGGTGATATAAATCTTAATCGACTGAAGACCAGGTGGGAACCATTCATTGGCATATGGTCTTAGTACAGAAATTTCGTTTGATAGATTGCCGAGGTTCTGAGATATTCGGTCTTTATGCTGCTTATCATCTGGGTATCATGGTTGTATCTTTTACCGAAAAATTACGGGGACGCAAGTCTAGATCTTCCATGATATCATACATACGTGTACATACTGCATTCGACCTCAATAAGTGATAAACAATCACATGTCTAAACAAATAAGTGATAAAATATCACATTTTTCCGGGAGTCAAGTTCGTCTCTCTACTGTGCGAAAGTACTGACCTGTTCACGGACTTGCTCCTGTGCCCTCATGCATATGAAAATCAAGTTCCTCATAAATAAGTTATTATATCACATAGGGCTTGTTTTCAAATCAAAATAAGTGAGAATCTCACATCATATACGGTCAAACAGATGATAATTGGTATACTAACCGGTAAGATGAACCCTCGTGCATACCTGGATACGGGAATGTGTCGTGATGTGGATGACACCGGTCGGTAAGTATAAATCATACCTAACGTATCTCCTCGCCATGATTACATCTGATAAGTTGAGCTTAATTGGACAACAATACCGATAATTGTTATAGGATGCTTATCTTAATGTTAACTAATTGAACAACAAGAGCGTTTTGGCATGACCGTACACTGATATGATTCTCTTACCCTCGAAACTCGCAAAAAGAATGTCTGTATATATTTATTTACTACTTTCAGTCTTTACATTTCAAATATTCTAAAATACCAAAAAGATTTTAGGTGTGTTTTAATATAAACTTTATAAAAGCCAAAAAGATTTTATTTCTTCTTTATTTTCGATCGTACGATGTTGGATCTCAAGTCTTCGTTACCTGAAACCTGACTAAAAACCGAATTGACTAAATCTTCATAAACGGTCGAAATTTGCAAGTTTTGAAAGTTAGAAACTAAAACTGACAAATTTTATTAAACTTTCAAACTGTCGGACGGTGTTTGATTGAAACATGGTCATACGTGTGTCATTTGTTTATGCTAACTATATTCCAAGCAGTTGTTCTCATTACGCGTTTAGATTTCTTGCATGTGCAGATTCTAAAGGCAAGGAAAACATGGTCGATGACAAGCTTTGGAATGAAGACACGACGTGAAGGCACTCAAAAGATGAAGATGATCGAGTTGCCGCTGACAGATCATCAACACCACAAGGATCTCAAGCTGTAAAGATCAAGTCATTCACGAGCATAACTCAAGGGGGAGCTTATGTTAAGGGGAAGTTTGTCAACACACTTCCTACATGAAACGGGTAGTTTGTTGATACACTTTCTGCTTTCAAGACGTGAAGACTTTGAAGATCCTCCGACATTGAAGACCTGAAAGGACGTCAGAGACTTGAAGACACAAAGATCGAGACAAAGCTACAGCCAAGGGGGAGTTTGTTGGTGCACTTGTGTCTGTACTTTGTCTGTATGTTGTCACGATATAAAACGATGTCCTTTGTTAGTCTTGTAAGTTTGACCAAGTCAACCATCCTCCTGGTTTGACTTGGCCAAACAGTTAGTGCATGATAATCATATGTCTGTGTCGAAGGATGAGTCATCGAAGGATTGTTTAGATCCTTCGATGAGCTCGAAAGATGAACCTTCGATGGATGTTGATGGACCTCGATAGATCATCCTTCGAGGTATATGTAGATCCTTCGACGGGTTTCGGATCGATAGATGATCCTTCGGTCAGTCTATTTGATCCTTCGACCAGACGATCTGTGTGGGGTATATATACCCGTGTAATGTGTTCACTTTTTTTTAGACACTAGGAGAGACACTCCACAGAGAACACACACACACTTAGAGAGTTTGCAAAACAGATTTGTAGACATTGAGCTTGTAACCGAACTTTCATACGTATTAATACAAGTGGTGTTAATCGGTGAATATTGTGTGTCTTGTGTTTGTGCTTGTTTCATCTCGGTTTGCACTCTAGCTTGGATTCCGCACTTGCTAGTGTGTTAACACAACAAGGTTAAGGTTTAACCTCATCCTTCGAGGGACCTACAAAACCACACCGCCGCCACAAAAGTTGAACACTCTATGGCGTAACACACGGTAGGTTTTCATATTAACTTTGTAAACGTTTGTTAGATTGGTAATTCTGACGGATGCTAGTTTAGTCTTTATAAACAATCTCATAATTATCACTCGGTTTCTAAGTATTAATTACATGTGTTTATTTTCTAATTGATCGTTACAACTTTACAACGGAATTTAGATTTGGTGTCTCTAGACTAGAGTCGGCTTGGATTATTTGAGTTAGTATCTCTGATGTGAGTCAAGTTAGTAATCGTGATTAAAGTGATCTTGCCTATCATTCTCATACATGTTGTTAGGTACTAAATTGGAGGATTCTGAACCGAGATGACAATCTTTTATTAATCTTTATAATATTACGTTATTTAATGGGTGTACATATTAGCACACCATGCTGCCTATTTACACAACAAACCCTAGCTCTACCTACGCCACGTATAGATTTATACGCTACGTATAGCTCTATATGTAACGTAGATATGGGGTAGGTCCCCGACCAGATGGTCAACCTCGTACACTGGCAAATCAATCATATGTACGCCCAGTATAGAGCTATATAAGGTTGTATACGAGGCTCCTATACGCTACGTATAACTCTATACACAGCGTATGTCTGTCAAATTTGACATTGATACGATGTTGTCTTTCACGTGAATAAAGGTATACGCCGAATATAGAGCTCTACAAGGCTTATAATTGTGAATTTGAAACATTATTTAGACTTCCATCTGCTTACGAATCAGCTTACGAATCAAGGAGAAATATATCACTTGCATTCTTCACTTCCTTGGTTTATTATTTGTCGCACGACTGTGGAGCTAGAATGGCATCGTTTTGTAACGGCAATTATTTCTTTGGATAGTATTCTAACGACTCGTGGGGGTGCCTGAAACCGATCTGGTATCGTTTACCAACTTAACTTTCTTCATTGTTGTTTTTTAAGATTAATAGATATTCATGATACCATTTTAGGAGGGATCTGGCATTTAATGAAGAGGTGGAGGTTGCGCCTGGAGTTCCTGTTGATCAAAACAAACGGTTACCAAATTTGATTGTGGCTCTGACTCCACCTGTTGATGAACCATATTACCCGGCGCATCAAGTATATCTGAATTACGGATACGGGTGTGAATCTTCGTACGTGAAACAAGGTAATCCCGATGGATATGAAAGATATGGTACTGAGGATACCCCTGTTGATGAACCATATTATCCGGCATAACAAGCGTATATGGATTATGGATAGTGAAGCTTCTTACGCGCAACAACATAATTCGGATAGATACTGAGGATATGGTGGTGAGCCTCCATTCACACCACCGTATTATGGAAAGCAACATCCTAACTCGAGTAATCCGTTCGACGGAGGATATAGTGGTAAGCCTCCGAACACACCACTGTATGATGATTATCAACCCTCTAACCAGGGCAATCCGTTTCAAACAATGTAGGTATAACATTAATATTATTATTATTATTGTTAGAATTATTAATATTCGTATTTGTATTGTCACACCCCGAAATTCCAACACAATCCCGGTGGGCCCGGGTGGGGAGTATCGTGACGTAAGATTGGTATCGTCATAGTCAAACAATCACAGATAACACAACGAAAGTCTTGGAATTAAAATATTATTACAAGCATAGGCGTCCAAATGTTCAAAAATAATTATACAAACTTGTTTGTAATAAAATCCACAGGCGGATCATCAAATGTACAAAAGGGAGAACATCAGACTAATAGGCTTTATGCAAAGGAGTTGCAAATTCCTCTTCTAGCATTACCGAGCAACTTTCAGCCTATTTACGTTTTTGCACCTGCCACTTAGTCTTTTGAAAATACGTCAGTTTACACTGGTAAATACAATCAACTGACACATTTTGAAAATGTTTCAAAATTGTTTTCATGTACAGAATGGTACATATAATTTTCATAAACAACTTGGGATAAACTATTTCTCATGTTATCAGTTTTACAAGCTTGACAATAATACATATGGGGCCCGGAAACTATGCGGAGACATGATTAATCAACACACCACTTATTCCCATATTGGGAATACCCATATTGGGCAAAACCCGTATTGGGTTATAAAATCATTTTAATAAAGCATTAGCATCTGTCAAGTGTATGCCTACACCCCGCGCTTAGGTCATGGCCACTTATAATTAAATGAGCCGAGGATATCCAGGGCACGGTCGTATTAAACCCCAATGTTTAAATCAAAGCAATCCGAATTTAAATGGGTTATAAGGATTCCCGACACATTGGTCTTTGATCCCATACCAGACCATGAGGTAATAATATACCGTACCCCAAGCCCGTATAGGGAAAATAGGTTAAGTATTTACCTGAACTAACACTCATCTTAAAATCCAAGATTTATAGATAGCCCAACCGTATTCAATTAATTAAGAGTAGGTAGCAACTTACTAGAAGGCTCTATTCTGGAATGATGATATAAATAACCAATTAGAATGCTAACGGGTCTTATTCAAGTCGTAGACTTAGAACGGCTAGCTTAAAATATCGAAAACGGTACAATACGCCTGATTAAGCGATAACCAGAATAGAATGTAGTTTAAACCCATTAATACTTGTATAATATGGGTAAACAAATAATATTCTAGAATTTGAGATAAAAATGATAAGGTTTGACCCGTTTCGGTAAACTTATGTAAACTAGTTACATAAGCCTAACCGTACGCGTATATGCGATATCGGGTAACCGGATGAGTCATGAACAAGTTCTATATGCCAATATACTTTAAATAAGTTGTAATATCAGTAGGATATCAACTTGCATGCCCGTTAAGGATTTAAAATCAAAATATGCCTCATAAGGGCGTTTTAATTAGTCATTAAGTAGGGGTGTGCATCTGTCGGTTTGGGTCCGTTTTGACCAAAAACCATAAGCAGGTTATGGTTATTCGGTTTTGATGGTTATAGTGGGTCGGTTATGGGTGGTTAACCATGAATAGCTTAATTTTTTTAACATGGAATAAATTGTTATTGCATATTTGTATATATTAGTATATCACATAGTATTAAAAAATACATATAATCTATAATATTAATACCAATTATTATCAAATATTCAAATAAAGTGATATGATACATTCCATAAATTCAAATAAACATTCAACCAAAACCACAAAATGATATGAAAAACCCATAAGTAATAAAAATCTTCAGTAAAAAACATCAAATATTAAAAATACGATGAAAAGTTCTAAATCCTACAAAGATTTATTACATGTCGGTACGGTTCAGTTATGGTGGGTATGGAAAAAATGATAACCATAACTGTGACAACTCGTATTTCAAACCTCTTATTGTACTTTGTTTATGTGATTATGTGAACTTGTGGATTAATTGAAATGTTATGTGGTTATGATATGTGCATGTATGTATGTAATTGGACTACACAAAACGAACCGACCGCACAACACCCGTCCAATCGCACAAGCCCATTTGGGCCGTATTTCTTGTATCCGAAACCAAGGGCAACCCAAGGGAGAGTTCGGCCCACTCTTTTATACGTATGCACATATCCAACTTAGGGGTTTTGTTTCTCATAGCTTGCAAAACACATCACACACACAAAAACCCTACTCTCTCTTTCCCCTCTCTCGAAGCCGACGGCAATTCTCATAGCCGAAGCCATCTCGTGAAGCTTTCTTGATCGGATCACCTTTGTGTTACCTTCTAATCGGTTAGTGTTTTATTATCGATTTCATGATTGAATGATGTTATGGCTCATATGTATTGCATGGTGGTTTAAGGATGGTATGTGTTTGATTGTGATGAAAAATTGATGTGGTATGATGTTCATGAAAAATCGATTCACGTGTGTAGTATATTTAGATCATTTTAGAATTGATAACTGTATGATGTTAAAGAACCGAATTCATGATAATCGGTGTGATATATTATCAACCGGATGAATGTTGTGATGCTATGATAGGGTACATGCTGGTAACCTAGATCATGAGCCTGTTAATATGATTAATGTTATGGTTGTTGTTCTTGCCATGAATGTGATTAGGGTTCATAGGAATAAGATGATAAAGTCTTAGTTTGATCGAATATTGCATGATTGGAAACAGTTATTTTGATTGAATGAATGCAAAATAGGATACTGTTGAATGATTGAAACTAATTGCATGAATTTCGGGGATTAGTTAACCAATCGCACAATGCTCCTCAATCGTACAAGAGACAAACGTAAAAGTTTCCCATCGCACAAGTCTTTGATCACACAAGATCAGATCGCACAAGATCTGATGTGATCGCACAAGCTTGGTACAACCGATAAAGCACAGGGTACTGTTTAGTTATGCATGATCGCACAACATATTGTGGATCGCACAAGCTGGTGCCGATCGTACAAGATGTTGGGCCACACACAAACTACTTGATCTGTCTCGCTGTTGGGCCTTAAAGCCCAAATATCAGTCGCACAAGATACATTGTAATCGCACAAGATTATCAGAATCGTACAAAACTCATGTTTATTGTTTGGGCCATTTACATGTTGGACTGCTTATATTTTATTGGGTCGGGTATCATTGGGTTTCAACGGGTGAATCACACAAGACTGTTAGACTTGCGCGAGCCCATTCTTTGAATCGCACAAGTCGGACATGTATGTACTTGACTGTTATGTGTTTGCCATGATCCATACGTGCTCGCGTGCATTACTTGAACCTGGTCCTGACTTGTATGGTAACCATGTCAGGACGTGGTTGACCACTTATAACTCAAGTGACCTTTTGTTTATCTGCCGAGCAAACCAAGGTGAGTTCACACTCTTACCAAGGCATGGGATTCCCGGGGTAGGGAATGGGAATGGATGAATATAGATACAGCTAGACTGGTAATACATGGGAAGTCCCCATTAATCTTCGCACACATGCCTGGAATGGCCGCGATACGAATACTAAACTTCGCACACATGCCTGGAATGGCCACGATACATATACAACTAGTCTAGAATACATGGGAAACCCCCACTAATCTTCGCAAACATGCCTGGAGGGCCGCGATACAAATAAATATGATACATGGTTTATAAAACGAACATGTGAATTACGAAACGGATATTATAACTAAACAACCAACTGTGAACTCACTCAACTTTGTTGTTGACTCGTTGTTACATGCCTTGCAGGTCAATAGGTACTCATGGAGCTTACACTGGGAGGCGCGGTCGTTGTGGACATGGACCGGGGATGCCCTGATAAACATTTATGAAACTTCAAACTTTTAACTTATGTTTGGTTTTACATTATTGCTTCCGCTACACACTTGATTATGTTTTGGTTTTTGAACACCTTTCGTACTGATGAATGATTGTTACATATTACCTATAATGTTCAATATGATTGGTGGCTTGATCCTGGTCATGTCACGCCCCCATGCGGTGATACTCCGCGTGTGGATTTTGGGGGTGTGACAGATTGGTATCAGAGCCATTGGTTATAGAGAACTTGGTTTTAATAAGGGAAAAACGTTTAATTAAAACCAGACTATAACCTGTACAGTGCTCAACGATCCACAACGACGCTTCGCTCCACGTGCAAGACTCAACATTCTAGGTGATTTGGTATATGTTTTATTGCCTACTTGCTAGATTACATAGAACTTTGCTCATGGTATGCTTAGATACACATAACCACTATTGCTTAAGAACACTTGTGTGCTTACTCTCTTCTGTCATCGCACTTTTCGCGAACCTCTCTCACTTATGTTCCCTTTGATATGAAGATCATGAGTGGACGCGTTAACATGACTCAAGCCCAGTTGACGGCTCTAATTAACGAACAAGTTGTTGCGGCACTTGCAGCCGCACAAGCAGGAGGTCAACACGCTCAACAACCTGTATGCACCTTTAAGACCTTCATGGACTGTCGTCCTAGCACATTCAGTGGCACTGAAGGAGCAGTTGGGCTCCTCCATTGGTTTGAAAAGCTCGAGTCCGTATTTGAGATGTGTGAATGCCCTGAGGCTCGCAGGGTGAAGTACGCCACTGGTACTCTCGAAGGCGTTGCGCTAACTTGGTGGAATGCGCAAGTTCAGATTTTATGGTTGGCAGCTGCTAACGCCACCCCTTGGAATGATTTCAAGGAACTAATCAAGCGGGAATACTGTACACGAGATGACATCCACAAGTTGGAGGTGGAGTTCTTCAATCTGAAAATGACGGGGTCAGAGATTGAGGCGTATACGAAAAGGTCAAACGAGCTGGCCATCTTGTGTCCAACTATGGTGGACCCTCCTATCAAGCGTATTGAGTTGTATCTCAAAGGGCTAGCACCAGAAATTCAAAGTCATGTGACATCGGCCAACCTTGCTAATATCCAGGATATTACACGTCTTGCTCATCGCCTCACAGATCAGGCAGTGGAACAGAACATGCTGCCCAAACGTATCAGTACTACTAATGCTACTACTTCCGCTACTCCCAATGACAACAAGCGGAAATGGGAGGGGATTCCAGCAAGGGTTCAGCTACAGCTCAGTCCCAGGTACAGCAGCGAAAGACTGATAACTACCAGAGTCCTGGTCAGCAATCTTCTGGTAGTCAAAGGCAGGGTGGATATCGAGGAAACCTTCCAAGGTGCAACACTTGCAACAAGCACCACAATGGCCAGTGCAACAAGGGTCGTTGCCAGAGGTGTCTCAAGATGGGTCATGAAGTGATCGGAGTGTCGCGCTCCGGTCAAAGATAATATTTATAAGCCCAAATTACCCTTAACAATGTGTTAGTGGTAGTACGGGGTCGAACCACGAAGAGTATGTGGTTTGTGTATGGATTCGAATGAATTAAAACAATTGTCACAATTTATGAAGCTTGCTAAAGTGTTTTTGTATTTTCGTTTAATGGAGAAATATGATTTTTAACTAAGTGAATTGATGCGAATGGTTAACAACTACTAATTAACGATTGCAAGAAAATGGTTACTAGAACAATAATGATAAAAAGGAATCACACCCGGTTTCGGTAATTGTTAACCTAGGATTTCTACAAGTTTTAGTTTCAACTCAAATGCAATCGATTAACGGATTTAGTGTACCGTGACTTAGGTGCTACTAGCTATCAAAGCCCCGAAGAACGGACAAAAAGACACTTTATAATCAACACAAGTAAATCCTAACAACGACAACGTACAATTACATATCACCGTTTCGCAAAGTCATAACTTTTAACATCGTTCGACAATTCACGAATTCGTAACAAATGTAATACTATTGTCCAAAGTTTCAAAAACCAAATACAAATTGTCACTAAGATGAAACAAGAACAAATTGAAACCCTAAAATTAACAACTACCTACACCGGGGTGAAACCGAGATGATTAGCCGCTCATGGTTGATGCAACTTGATCACCGGATGTTTGGAATGCGGATGGAGTCATCTTGAAGCTTGTAGGATGAAGGATTGGTGAATGATGAAGGTTTGGTTATGGATGATGATGAATGGATGGATGAATGGATTGATGGCTAGGGTTTGGAATCAGGATTGTGATATGGTTCTTGATTTTGATTCGGGTGATTGATGTTGTAGAGAGTTGAATGGTAGGTGAATGATGATGAATATGGCTCCAAGAACAAGTTAAAACTCCAAAAATTAGTGTAACTCCCGAATTAATGTTTCCCTAACCAATCAGCATCGAGATTAACCCCCAAAGAACAAAATTTCGCGTTTCAGCAATTCACTACCCGTCGCCGACGGGTCTGACCCCGTCGCCGACGGGCTCCCAATCTATCGAATCCTGCCGATGGGTTATGCACCTGGATACGGGTGTTTCTGGCCGATGGGTGTTTCTAGAGCCCGTCCAGGACGGCCCTAGACCCGTCGGCGACGGCCTCTTGAAACTCAATTCTCATTTTTTCACTCCTTGCACTCCCGGTTGATCCGTAACACGTCCCGGTGCTCCGGTTTTCGACCTAGTGACTCGTAAAGCTCCCGAAAAGCTCCTTAAACTTTATCAAACCTGCAAAACACATATTTGATTAAAAGTAGGCCATTCAAGATTAAAACTCATATAAAAACATAAGTTATACGATTACGAGCACCGGTTTTCAACCACGTATCACATCCCCACACTTGTCTTTTGCTTGTCCTCAAGCAAATCTGTTTTTCACTTTCGCGTGGGTCGAACAACGAATATACATCCCATCCCCGAGACAATGGTTAAGGTCTATTGTCATACAAAAGTTCACATTCTTTACAATCTCCACATATTTACCGGTAAAGTGAACAATCACATATAATAATGGTTATCCAAGATTAACCCGCCCGTAAAACTAACAAGTCATGCATATCCCTCACAATGTTCTCTCCACTCGGCTTAACATTTGGCTAATATGTATAATGTATTAGCACTACAATCAATTAATCGCTCGAAACCGGTTAGAACACGTACCCGCATAGGCTTGCAACTCAATCATTCTCCACCACTGATCACGAATACTAAGCACAAGTTAAAAGGTCTTTGAAGGGTTGTAACGGAGCTAGGCTAAGGGTAGGGAATAGGATATTTTAAAGTGGCTAAGGTGATGAAAAATTAGATTTTTATTATAAACCACTAAACTAAACAAAACTAAATATACACGTCAACTATGAGGCAACAACTTTCGCCTTTTATTCACCAATTACTAGTACATCTTTTTGTGTTTTTCCAATGAGTTTTCATCAATTTTTTTTTTGAATCACAACTATACAAACTTAAATTCCTAAAATCGAATTTTCATCACATGGGTCTAAAAAGAAAAGGCTTATGGTTATGGCTAAGTGGGTTGTCAAACGAAAGGTTTAGGCTCAAAGTTGGCTACTAGGGGATAATTTTTGGGTAAGGATATAAAAATGGTGTAAAAGGAAAAGGTTTACCTAATGCCTTAATCATTCTCGTGCTTGTATTCGGTCTATGGTCTCGAACGTATCAAAAGTTGCAAGTTCTACAATACGCGACTAATGGTCCACTCAACAAAGAAACATGTAAATGCAATTCTATGATATAAAAGTGGCTCAAACCTCACGTATAAGGGTATGATATGTGATATGCATGATATACTAGTTTCTTAGGCGGATTATTCCCAAATAACCACCCGCTAAATACTCGTCATGCTATTAATTTGAACTTGACCATGACAAAAGACCAAATGGGTTGTGCCATCCCTCGTTGACTTGGTTACTTGTGTTTTTAAGATTGCTTTTGAGACAAGAAATTTTTGAAAAATTTTTGAAATTTTCCCCCATCCCCACACTTGAGGCAAACATTGTCCTCAATGTGTAGTGTTTAAATGCATGGGTCAAAATCGAAAATTTTTACTACTCCCCCATCCCCACATTTGAAGTACATATTATCCTCAATGTGTAAGAACTAGAGTTTTAAAAATGCACAAGAGATGTGACACGACTAACCTTCCCAACTTTTCACCCCGGAAATTAAAATACACATTACAATCCACTTATTCCTAACTAACAATCAAAGTAAAAAGAAACACATGCACCTGATTTTTATCGCTTGATGCTCATATCCTTCGTCTCTTCATAAAATTGGTTGTCCCGCGAACATGTTGTACCGACAAATTCTAATCCTTGTGTAGAAGCATGCTTCTCACAACCATCAAAATTTGTTAGTTACGTAGTTCTACCCTTTTTATGAACACATTACCAAGCCATGCATTATTTCACTTCGATTTTTGTGGAAAAGATTTTACAACAACAATAAACCTAACTCACTTTCGTAGGCATCACGGTTGCATTTAGCTTATGCAACAAGCCCTTTTAAACCCCCCAATAGCTTGGGAGGACGAGAGGTCTCGTGAGGGTTATATAGGGAATACACCCACAAAGTTCATTTAACTAGACATAAATTAAATAAAAACGACAAGAAATAAAGGAATAAAATATACAACAACATAAAATATACCATACCTCTACCGCTGATATCGCTCGTTTGGATCCATTGGCGGGTTGGGTTGGTACGGATAACCAGTGAGGGCCTCGAACATCTCCCTATAGTTATCGAGGGGACTTTGCTCCCCTTGAGGCGGCGGTTGGTACAGGATCGAGATAAAGCTAGACCCTACCGCTTCGGGCCAATGTGGAGTCGGGTCGGACGGGCCTTGCGGGTGAGGAAGATCGGGGTAATTTGTCCACCCCGAGTGCTCGGCATATGGGAGGCCGGCTTGGTAGTCTCTTTGGTGCCGCTCCTGATCGTGCAGCACTTTGGCGTTCTTAACCGCCATTTGTTGAGAGACGTACAAGGCACTCCAACGGCGTCGGTTCAATTCGTTTTCTTCATTCCGACGCGCTGCCTCTGCTTCTTCCCATGCCCGTCTTCGGGCTGCCTCATCCTCTTGCATTTTTGCCAACTGTTCCATGTGTGATCTTTGTATTGCTTGGAACAGTTCTTGCTCTTCTACAAACTTGTTCATTCTTTCCCTATGGGCTTCTTGAGCTGCCCAATACTCCTGCATTGAGGGTCCATGGGACCCCTCCCAAGCTTCCCTTCTTCGATTGTACTTTCGTCCTTCACCTATGCAAGCAGAGACATTTTCATATATCTCCTGCTGCCCTCGATCAAAATTTTTGTAGGAAGGCACCCTTCTCATGGTCACAAAACCCGCCATGTCTGCATTGATTTCCCTATGTGGCCGCATGTATCGTTGCCTTGGTCTTTGTGCACCGGAGGGTTCAACTTCCTCCTCTTCATCCCCCATTTCTTCATCTTCTTCCGATGCTGGTGGTGCCCCAGAAGTAAGAAACTCATACTTGTTACCCAAATTGTCGGTTACAATGTACTTGTTCCTCGAGAAATTAACCTCTATCTTCCAGTTCTTGTTCCTCGAGAAATTAACCTCTATCTTCCAAGTTAAATTCCTCCAACGGCTTAGAAACCCATAGTGATTCTGGAGGTAAGCAATTTTGTTGCACAATCATGGCGCTAATGAGGCGTGCGTACGGAATAAAACGCCTCTGGGACGACTCCCTAGTAGCCCACGTGTTCATCATCACTATATGTCTCCATGACAATGTTGGGGTTCCATAAAGCAAAGCGTGCACCACCCTACAGTCGCTCACTCTAACACCTCCACTATCACCAAACCTCGCCAAGATGTTCTCAACAGAAATCCCTTGAAGAATCTTTCCCTCAAGCGACATTTGCTTTCTTTTCAGTTCTCCCCCTTTGTTGAACGGTAAAATAACATCTAACAATTGCTCGGAATCATCGTTGTTCAAATGGTTATCCAAAAACCGCTCGATGGATGGGTAATCATATGCTTGTACTCCCATGGAGTCGAAACGTGCAATACAATTCATTGTCTCGAAGGACATTGTCATGTTCCCTCGAGTAGTCTTTCCCACCAACTTCCACTGTGATGGAGGTTCATTCTTGTTCATGAGCCTCAATGTAGATAACCATTCACATACTTCCGCTAAGTACACCCTGGAAGTATTATCTTCACACCAATCAAGAACACTTTCCCAACCTAGACGTTCGAACATCTGCACAATCCCAATCTGACGGAATTCTTCTATGTTCACAACCCGTTCACATAGCACCCTTTCCGGAACTGAAGTGTTCACACCGTTCACCATTTTCCACTTCCATAACTTAGCCTCTAATTTCCGGTCTTGGTAACCCGACAACGGTTTATTTTTCTCATCATCCCAAATTCTAGCGTTTTGGCTATCCCTAAACTTCACCCACTCCCAATCCTGCCTGTATAATCTTGCATCGTTCTCCTCTACGGAGCTTAGTTGCTCCCACTTCTTCGGTATTAAACCGGAAGAAGAACCGACCCCTAATGATGACGCTTGGCCTGTAGTATTTTGCCTCTTACCTCCAGCCATAACTACAATCACAAACAAGCAAACATCAATATAAACTCAACCTTCATTAGACTCTCAAACTTTGAACATGATATGTGATGTTGAAAATTTAACAAGTGAAAGTAAAGTTGCATTTTTAAACTTCCAAAATCGCCAATTTTATCATCTACTTATCAATTTCATTGTTGCACTTATAATTTCTTATAATTTCAACAATGTATTCAACATCACCTTCATGTTCAATCATGTGTATAACAAGTGTAATTACTTCACTATAGTTACAACATGCTCAACTTCCATCAACAACAACTAATCTTACTCAAAATCATGCTAGAACAACATACATTGTTTAACAACCTACTCTTAAACTAACAAGTTTAAAATTTCGGAAGAAAAACACTATATATATGAAAATCAAGCATAAATTTAAAGGGAATACATACCTTTGTGTTGTTGGAACAAGAAAAACTGTGAAAAGATGTAAAACAAGTAAATTGATAAACACCCCTTCAAAAACCCTAAGTAGGACGCCCAGAATTCTCGCAAAATAGCAAGAATTGATGAAAACCGTGTTGGGGGTTTTGTTCCTCTTGAAAAATCACGCAAGATAGACCCAAAAATCAGAGGATTTGATGAAGATTTGAGAAAGTTATGGTAGCTTGAAGGTTTCTAGGGTTTAGGAGTTCTTGGTGAGGAAGATGAAGTTGAAAAGTGGATTTAAGAGAGAGAAAGCGGGAGTTTTAGAGAAGTTGAATGATATGGGGGTGTTTTGGGACGAGTTATGTGGTCTATATTGGTCTTGGTTATGTTTTAGGGTGTTTTGGAAGAGTTAAATTCGTGTTTCTCATGTAAAAAACGAGCCAGCATCAGAAGCGAAACAACAACCTGTCGCCGACGGGTCCCACCCCGTCGCCGACGGGCAAGGTAAATTCCAAGTGGGGGCGACGGGTTATGTATCTGGATATGGAAAAACACACCCGACGGGTTAATAGAGGGCCCGTCCGGGACAGGTACCACCCCGTCGCCGACGGGTCGTGGTTTACCATTTTTTTTTTTTTTTTTGAAAACTAGGAGGAAAATTATGACTTTTTAATAAAGAGACTATGTACACTAAAAATCCTAAAAATTATTAAAAATCTTTATAAGTTAAAAAATTTTAAACATGAACACCGTTAACGGTCCTACCACCCCCCAAAAAAATCGTGTATTGTCCTCAATGCACATGAACAAGTCTAAAAACATACCTTGTGTCTTCATGACCCGTTCGGAATGTCTGGACTTCACACAATCAAGAGAGATTAGTAGAAAATGAAAACGATTATCCTCGAAACACACAAACAATTAAAGGATTGTACATAACTTTACACAAAATGTTACCGGTCCTTTTCATTCGACCTCGTAAACCGGGAAGCTTACCACGAAGCTCACCGATTCCTTGTTTTCATCCACTTTCCCGTTACCATCGAGAAACGGTTTTAGCCGATGACCATTTACCGTTTGCCGTACCCCATCCTTTGGGTCCTCGATAGTAACATCACCCAATTGTCCAACCCGGGTGACAACATAGGGTCCCATCCATTTGCTTCGGAGCTTTCCGAGAAAGAACTTGAGCTTCGAATTGTAGAGCCACACCTTTTGACCCACTTCAAACTCTTTCTTTCTCAACTTGGCATCATGCACTCTTTTCATCCCATCCTTATACTTGGACGCGCATTCATATGCCATCTCCCTTAGCTCCTCCAATTCACATAACTTGAGCTTCCGTTCCTTACCTGCATCATCATATTGCACATTAACCTCTTTAATAGCCCATAATGATTTGTGCACAAGTTCAACCGGTAAATGGCAGTTTTTACCGTAAACCAACCGGTAAGGTGTAGTGCCTATGGGTGTCTTATGTGTCGTACGGTAGGCCCATAGAGCATCGTTCAACTTAATTGACCAATCCTTACGGTCCGCCCGCACGGTCTTTTGCAAAATCTCTTTGATTTGCCTATTTGACACCTCAACTTGCCCGCTTGTTTGCGGGTGATAGGGAGTGGCAATCCTATGGTCAACACCAAACCGCTTTAGAAGTTTCCCAAACCGAAAATTTTTAAAATGGGATCCTCCATCACTTATAATGACACGAGGAATCCCAAACCTTGAGAAAATATTGGTTTGGACAAAATTACATACTACAGAATGGTCGTTTGTCTTGGTGGCTATTGCTTCGACCCATTTTGACACATAGTCAACGGCCACCAAGATATACAAATTGCCACAGGAATTGGGGAATGGGCCCATGAAATCAATACCCCATACATCGAAAACATCGACTACAAGGATTGGTTGCATGGGCATCTCATCCCTTTTTGAGATACCCCCTAATTTTTGACACTCTATGTAATTTTTGGCAAACTCATTTGCATCTTTGAAAATAGTAGGCCAATAAAGGCCACTATTCAACACTTTGTGACCCGTTTTGTGACCACTAAAGTGACCACCACATGCAAACGAGTGTAGATGCTGCAACACGCTTGGAATCTCTTCGTCATCAATGCATCTTCTTATAACTTGATCCGCACACTCCTTCCACAAATGCGGTTCTTCCAACCGATAGTATTTGATTTGGGACATGAAGTGTTGCCTTTTCCGTCTATCCCAATGTGCCGGCATATCACCTGTAACAAGATAATTGACAATGTTAGCATACCATGGCAATTTATCTAATTTCATTATATGCTCATCTGGGAAAGACTCATTGATTTCTAAGGCCTTCGGATCCTCTTCAACCGTCAATCGGGACAAGTGGTCCGCTACCACATTCTCAATACCCTTCTTGTCCCGTATCTCCAAATCAAACTCTTGGAGCAACAACACCCATCGGATTAACCTCGGCTTTGCATCTTTCTTCTCCATGAGGTACCTAACTGCAGTGTGATCAGAGTAAATAACCACTTTACTACCCCATATGTAAGACCGAAATTTATCCAATGCATATACCACCGCAAGTAGCTCTTTTTCGGTGGTTGTGTAATTCAATTGCGCATCCGAAAGAGTCTTACTTGCGTAGTATATGGCAACGGGTTTCTTGTCAACCCGTTGTCCCAACACGGCCCCCACCGCATAATCACTTGCATCGCACATTATTTCAAAAGGTAAAGACCAATTTGGCGATTGCAAGATTGGGGCCTCCACTAGTTTCTCTTTGAAATTGTTAAAAGCATTTTGGCAATTTTCATTGAAATCAAATGGTTGGTCTTTTAACAACAAATTACATAAAGGCTTTGTTATATCACTAAAACCCTTAATAAACCGCCTATAAAACCCCGCATGACCTAGAAACGACCTAACACCTTTAACAGTCGTGGGATACGGTAAAGTAGATATAACTTGTACCTTAGCACGATCAACCTCTATCCCACGACTCGACACCACATGTCCCAACACAATTCCCTCTTGAACCATAAAATGGCTCTTTTCCCAACTTAGGACCAAACTGGTTTCAACACATCTTTTTAACACTTTATCTAGTTGGTCCAAACAAGCCTCAAAAGATGATCCAAAAATTGAGAAATCATCCATGAAGATTTCCAAAGACTTTCCCACCATATCTGAGAAGATACTCATCATGCACTTTTGGAAGGTGGCGGGAGCATTACATAATCCAAA
Organism: Helianthus annuus; assembly: GCF_002127325.2. NCBI lineage: Eukaryota > Viridiplantae > Streptophyta > Magnoliopsida > Asterales > Asteraceae > Helianthus > Helianthus annuus. The sequence goes on along the minus strand of NC_035442.2, from coordinate 177,416,037 downwards.
CGGCATCCGCCTAAATGCGAAGGTACCGTAGGGACATGTAAACGTAGTCTTTGATTGATCTTCCGGATGGATGGCAATTTGGTTATAACCGGAATAGCCATATAAGAAGCAATAAAATTTTTGCCCTGACAATTTCTCAACTATTTGATCTATGAACAGTAAAGGAAAATGATCTTTGGAAGTTGCGGTATTCAACTTCCTATAATCAATACAAATTCGCCACCCGGTTACCGGCCGGGTGGCTACCTCTTCACCTGCGTCATTTTTGACGACTTGTATACCCGCTTTCTTGGGAACCGTCTGTGTTGGGCTCACCCATTGGCTATCCGAGATCGGGTAAATGATACCCGCATCAAGCCACTTCAACACTTCTTTCTTCACAACCTCCCTCATGTTCGGATTTAACCGCCTTTGTGCATCTCGAACGGGAGTCACATTCTCTTCCGTGATGATTTTGTGCATCACCACTGAGGGACTAATACCCTTCAAATCCGCAATGGTCCATCCAATCGCCGCCCGATTGATGACCAACACCTCCATCAACTTTTTCTCTTGCTCCACGGTTAAATTCGATGCAATAATAACCGGGAGGGTATTGCCTTCTCCAACATAAGCATACTTGAGATGCTTTGGCAATGCTTTCAACTCAACTTCCGGAGGCTCTACTAATGACGGCTTCAGTTTAGTGTCAATGCTCTCCGGTAAGCTTTCAACTTGGTGCGTCCATGTCGGTTTTCCTTCTCTAACCGCAAGCATCTCCAAACTCCTTACTTCCTCGTCCATGCTTTGCTCCAACTCCACCTGTGACCTGTCCAAACATATAACAATCCTCCATGTGTTTTCCCCATAAAAGACTGTGTCGCAAAGAGGTATACACGTGTCAACAATGTCTGCCATATAGCATTCATCATCAACTGGAGGGCTCATAAGTCCGGAAAAAACATGCAACCTCAACCTTCGGTTTCCAAATGTCATGTCAACCGTTCCTGTTCTGCAGTCAATTTGAGCATTTGCAGTTGCTAAAAACGGTCGACCCAAAATCACCGTAGGTTGTTTGGTTGGGTCCTTGGCCACATAATCAAGTACCAAAAAGTCCACCGGATAGTAAAAATCCTCGATTTTCACTATCACATCCGAAACAATTCCACGGGGTAGTTTGGGTGTCAAATCGGCTAACACCACGGTGGTGTTTAACGATTGAAGTGGACCAAACTCGTATTGGTCATACAAACTACCCGGTAGAATGCTTACGCTAGCACCAAGATCTAGAAGTGCCCGGTTGATTTTAAAATCGCCTACTTGAATTGAAATGATAGGCGCACCCGGATCTTGGAGCTTAGGTGGAAGTGCACCCGAAAGAATCGAACTCACGTTTTCGATTAAATCTAATTTTTTTGGAAATTTGTGAGTGCGTTTTTGGGTACACAAATCTTTCAAGTACTTAGCATACGACGGTACTTGTTTAATTGCATCCAAAAGAGGTAAGTTAATTTTGACTTGTTTGAAAATTTCAGCAACTCTTCTTGTTGCGGACCTCTTTTGTTTACAACCTTTTTCATGGGTCCCTTCAACGCTTCGGGATAAGGGGCGGTATTAGCCTCCACACCCTTTTCCTTAGCCTTGGGGACGGGGATGGTCGCAACGGGAGTAACATTATTCTTTTTCAAATCATTTTTATTTTGATCCGTTTGACCATCCTCAAGCTCATCATCACTAGCATCTTCCACCACTCCTTCAACAAATTGGGGTGGTGGTGTTTTGACACCATTATCAACAACTCGACCACTACGTAAAGTAATTTTATTAATTGGTACCTCACGTGTGTTCCTTGAACTTGACCCTTGATGCTTAGGGTTTACCGTGGTGTCACTTGGAAGCTTCCCCATGCTTCCCTTTATCTGGGCCACTTCTTCCGCTAGTTGGCCCACTTGTTTCGCCAATGCCTCGTGTGCTTTATCTCGAATCTCGTTTATCTTCTTCATCTCTTTGACATCATTGTGAGTCTCTTTTATGTTGCTTTGAGATTCCTTTTGCATGTTCAGCAAGGCATCCATCTTGGCACTCAAGTCATCGCCCCCGGTTTGATTGTTCGACCCGCTTCCGTTACCGCCTTGATTATTATAATTCTTTTGATACCCACCTTGATACCCTTGGTTGTAATTTCGTTGATAACCTCCTTGGTTACCACCTTGACGGTTTTGATATGATGACCCGCTTTGACCTCCTTGATTACCCGATTGGAAATTCGGGTTCATTTGATTTGAAGCGTTACCATATCGGAAATTGGGGTGATTTCTCAAACCCGGATGGTAAGTGTTGGAGTTCATGTCATATTGCTTCCTATCTCCATACACTTGATTGACTTCCTCCGTGTAGTTACTCGGCCCCGTTGGACATTGTTCCACTTTATGCCCAATATCACCACACTCCTCACACACATCAAATTGGACCGCGTTAACCTCCTTCTTCTTCATTCGGGCCATTTCCCGCTCTAGAGTAGAAATCCGATCTTTAGAGTCAAGATCGGGAAGTGATCGGGAAGCGGGGTGTTTTTTAGCTCTATCGGCCGACTCTTTCTCTTTTGACCGCTTACTCATCCGCTCTAAAAACTCCCAATCATCATCTTCGTGATTGCTCTAGAGAGTCCCATTACTTGTCGACTCGAGACGATTCCATGTTGTATCATCTAAACCCCGTACAAAACACTTGACCAATTCCCACTTCTCAATTTGATGATGTGGGCATCTTCGCATCATTTCCTTGAATCGAATAAACGCCTCATGCAGTGGCTCACTCGATAATTGGTGAAAAGACCTAATTTCATCACGAGCATCATCGGTCTTTGCCATAGAATAATATTCATTGAGAAACGCTTGTTGCATCTCTCCCCATGTGCGGATGCTATTGGCCGGGAGGGTAAGGAACCATTGCTTTGCTTTGTCTTTCAATGAGAATTGGAATAGACGAAGTTTGACCTCTTCTAACGCAAAGTTGTGCCCCCCAATAGTGCTACAAATAGAAGAAAATTCCGCCAAATGTGTGTACGGCTCATCGTTGGATCTCCCGTTGAAATGGGGAAGTATGTTGATGTAATGAGGTTTACAATCAAACATCCTTCGCTCACAAACGATTGGTGAATCGTTTTCGGTAACAATCGGCCTAAAACGGTCATTTACTCCCCGTGGAGGTTGTTGACGACGATAAGGACCGTTAACTTCTTGATCATCATTTCTTCGGTTATCTCTTCTATCGTCTCTTCTCTCATTCCTTCTTTCATCTCGTCTCTCATCTCTTCTCTCGCCCCTTACTTGATTCCCACCTTGATTACCTCTTTGATTGCCACCTCCCATGAAACGAGGAATACGATTGGGGTTTCCATTATTATTGTTATTGTAATACCCTTCAGTTCGATTCCGATGGTTGTTGTTTCATGGTTGGCGGTTATTCCCGTAACCGTCATTCCTTCTATTCTCGTAGCCATATTCTTCATCCCCAACGTAGTTGGAATTTTGATAGCCAAACTCTTCATCTTCATATTCCCTTGCGTTGTAGACATTACCCCTATTGATGTATCCCCAATCTTCATCATCGTTCACTCGATCATCATAATAACCCCCATCATCCGAGTTTTCTGTATGAATGCTTACATGTTCCGGCGAGTGATAACCGGGAACATTATAAGGTTCATCATCGGGGATTGAATTCCTCAAGTCGTCGATATTGAAAAATGGGTCTTCATCCGCGGGATTGCCGCGATCACGATTACCTCTACGATCGGAATTGACATTTCGATCATCAAGGTTGATGGGTAACGACGCTTATCGATGAAGGGTTTGTTGTTGGGGTGTTCGTTGGGTGTTATTGGGATTTTGGTTTCGGAAAGGTGGAGTGGGTGGTCTAGCGTTGGTGTTACCACCCGGTTGTTCTTGAGGTATAGGTTGGACGTTTTGGGTGGGATAAAATGTTCCTCGAGATTGGAATTGATTTGGGTTAAGGTTTTGGTTGGAGTTGAAGTTTTGATTGGAGTTGTGGTTCGCCATTGAATCGGTTTCAATGGTCAGTGTGAGAGGTGGTGTTTGGTTGGTTTGATTAGAAGCAAGAGTTGCTTCTAACCGGCTTGCTAGGTTCCTTCTTGCGAGTCTTTCGATTTCCGGTTCGTAGACTAAAGGTGAAGTCCTCCCGGAGTTCCGCGTATGCATGCACTACCTGTAACCTGCACAAGTAACACACCCCGCGTAACAAGGAAAAAGACAAGTACAAAAGGAAGGTAAACAAATTAAACAGATAATCACACAAATTCAAACAATATCCAAACACAAAGCGCACGCACTCCCCGGCAACGGCGCCAAAATTTGATCGGAGTGTCGCGCTCCGGTCAAAGATAATATTTATAAGACCAAATTACCCTTAACAATGTGTTAGTGGTAGTACGGGGTCGAACCACGAAGAGTATGTGGTTTGTGTATGGATTCAAATGAATTAAAACAATTGTCACAATTTATGAAGCTTGCTAAAGTGTTTTTGTATTTTCGTTTAATGGAGAAATATGATTTTTAACTAAGTGAATTGATGCGAATGGTTAACAACTGCTAATTAACGATTGCAAGAAAATGGTTACTAGAACAATAATGACAAAAAGGAATCACACCCGGTTTCGGTAATTGTTAACGGATTTAGTGTACCGTGACTTAGGTGCTACTAGCTATCAACGCCCCGAAGAACGGACAAAAAGACACTTTATAATCAACACAAGTAAATCCTAACAACGACAACGTACAATTACATATCACCGTTTCGCAAAGTCATAACTTTTAACATCGTTCGACAATTCACGAATTCGTAACAAATGTAATACTATTGTCCAAAGTTTCAAAAACCAAATACAAATTGTCACTAAGATGAAACAAGAACAAATTGAAACCCTAAAATTAACAACTACCTACACCGGGGTGAAACCGAGATGATTAGCCGCTCATGGTTGATGCAACTTGATCACCGGATGTTTGGAATGCGGATGGAGTCATCTTGAAGCTTGTAGGATGAAGGATTGGTGAATGATGAAGGTTTGGTTATGGATGATGATGAATGGATGGATGAATGGATTGATGGCTAGGGTTTGGAATCAGGATTGTTATATGGTTCTTGATTTTGATTCGGGTGATTAATGTTGTAGAGAGTTGAATGGTAGGTGAATGATGATGAATATGGCTCCAAGAACAAGTTCAAACTCCAAAAATTAGTGTAACTCTCGAATTAATGTTTCCCTAACCAATCAGCATCGAGATTAACCCCCAAAGAACAAAATTTCGCGTTTCATCAATTCACTACCCGTCGCCGACGGGTCTAACCCCGTCGCCGATGGGCTCCCAATCTTTCGAATCCTGCCGACGGGTTATGCACCTGGATACGGGTGTTTCTGGCCGACGGGTGTTTCTAGAGCCCGTCCGGGACGGCCCTAAACCCGTCGGCGATGGCCTCTTGAAACTCAATTCTCATTTTTTCACTCCTTGCACTCCCGGTTGATCTGTAACGCGTCCCGGTGCTCCGGTTTTCGACCCGGTGACTTGTAAAGCTCCCGAAAAGCTCCTTAAACTTTATCAAACCTGCAAAACACATATTTGATTAAAAGTAGGCAATTCAAGATTAAAACTCATATAAAAACATAAAGTTATACGATTACGAGCACCGGTTTTCAACCACGTATCATGAAGCGAAAGATTGCAGGAGCTCACGACCTGCGAATCAGAACCAGCAACAACAACCACCAGCTCCACGAAACCAGCAGCAACAATAGCAGCGGGGCAACAGGGGATGCTATCAGTGTGGTGCTGAAGGCCACTTCAAGCGAGACTGCCCTCAGTTAAACCAGAACCAGAACAATAACAACAACAACAATAATCAGGGCAATGGGAACAACAACGGGGGAACAATGATAACAACGGCGCTAGGGGTCGAGCGTTCGTGCTGGGTTTGGGCGATGCAAGGAATGATCCTAACGTAGTGATGGGTAAGTTCCTTCTCGACGACTTTTATGTTACTGTATTATTTGATTCGGGTGCGGATACCAGTTATGTGTCGTTAAAAGTTAGTCAAATGCTTAAACGTACACCAACACCTTTAAACACCAAGCATGTTGTAGAGTTAGCTAATGGTAAGATTTTAGAAGCCACGCACATAGTCAGGGGTTGTAACATCATTTTAGCTGGTCAGACCTTCTCTATCGATCTTATCCCTATAGTTCTGGGTAGTTTCGACATCGTCATTGGGATGGATTGGTTATCCCAACAGCAAGTAGAGATCCTATGCAAGGAGAAGATTGTTCGTATCCCTCGTTCCGGTCAGGAACCTCTCGTGATTCAAGGCGACAAGAGAGGTGTTGTGGTAGGCATCATTTCCTTTCTTAAGGCCCAGAAGTGTTTGCGGAAGGGCCATACCGCTATCTTAGCGCTTGTTACTGACGCATCAACGAAAGAGAAGAGATTAGAAGATATTCCTGTAGTGTGTGACTTTCCTCAAGTGTTTCCAGAGGAATTACCTGGGCTACCGCCTCATCGCCAAGTCGAATTCCAGATCGAGCTAGCTCCAGGAGCAGCACCAATAGCTCGTGCACCGTATGTTTAGCCCCATCAAAACTGGAAGAACTATCCAAACAACTGCAGGAACTCTTGGATAAGGGTTTCATTCGTCCTAGTTCATCGCCTTGGGGAGCTCAAGTGCTATTTGTGAAAGAGAAAGATGGTACCTTCCGTATGTGCATAGATTATCGCGAACTCAACAAGGTGACCATGAAGAATCGCTATCCTCTTCCACGCATCGACGACCTATTCGACCAATTGCAAGGGTCGAGTTATTATTCAAAGATAGATCTGAGGTCAGGCTACCATCAACTGAGAGTCCGGGATGAGGACGTCTCCAAAACAGCATTCAGAACTCGCTACGGCCACTACGAGTTCCTAGTTATGCCATTCGGGTTAACAAACGCGCCTGCGGTCTTCATGGATCTTATGAACAGGGTGTGCAAACCTTACTTGGACAAGTTTGTGATTGTCTTCATCGACGACATCCTGATATACTCTAAGAGACAGGAGGAACACGAGCAGCATTTGCGACTCATTTTGAAACTCCTTCGAACAGAGCAGTTATACGCCAAGTTTTCAAAATGCGACTTCTGGCTTCGTGAAGTCCACTTTCTAGGACACGTGGTAAACAAGGACGGGATTCATGTGGATCCATCTAAGGTAGACTCGATTAAGAACTGGCCTGCACAGCGTACACTAACGGAAATTCTCCAATTCTTGGGTTTGGCAGGGTACTACAGAAGGTTTATCAAAGACTTCTCGAAGATTGCGCAGCCGCTTACACTACTGACACAGAAGGGTGTCACCTACCGTTGGGGTAGTACACAGGAAACTGCTTTTCAGCACTTAAAAGACAGGCTCTGCAGCGCACCTATTTTTTCATTGCCAGAGGGCACAGACGATTTTGTGGTTTATTGCGACGCATCCATTCAGGGTCTTGGATGTGTGTTAATGCAGCGTGACAAGGTCATTGCTTATGCTTCGCGCCAACTTAAAGTCCACGAACGGAACTATACTACGCACGATTTAGAGCTGGGAGCTGTTGTTTTCGCGCTTAAGATATGGCGACATTACCTGTACGGTACCAAGTGCACCATCTACACCGATCACAGGAGTCTCGAGCATATCTTCAAACAGAAGGAATTGAACATGCGTCAGCGACGATGGGTCGAACTTTTGAACGATTACGAATGTGCCATCAAGTACCATCCAGGCAAAGCCAATGTTGTGGCCGACGCCCTTAGTCGAAAAGACACCATACCTAGACACGTACGAGCATTGCAACTCACTATCCAGTCTAGTCTTCTTTCCCAGATACGAGATGCTCAGGTAGAAGCATTGAAACCAGAAAGCGTCAGGGCTGAAGCCCTACGCGGCTCAAGGCAACGGTTAGAACAAAGGGAAGACGGCGCCTACTATGTAACAGGACGCATTTGGGTCCCACATTATGGAAACTTACGCGAGCTGGTAATGGATGAAGCACATAAGTCTCGCTACTCAGTACATCCTGGTTCAGATAAGATGTACCACGATCTCAGAACTACGTATTGGTGGCCTAGCATGAAAGCCCACATAACAACTTACGTTAGCAAGTGTTTGACTTGTGCGAGAGTCAAGACGAAATACCAGAAACCATCAGGCCTACTTCAGCAACCAAAGATACCACAATGGAAATGGGAGGAAATTTCCATGGATTTTGTTACTGGCATGCCTAGATCTCAGCGTGGGAATGATACTATTTGGGTGATCGTGGATCGACTCACTAAGTCTGCACACTTCTTGGGTATCAAAGAAACAGACAAATTCTCTACTTTAGCAGACATTTACTTGAAAGAAGTGGTTTCGAGGCATGGAGTGCCAACCTCCATTATTTACGATCGTGATGCACGATTCACTTCAGAACTGTGGCAAGCAATGCACAAATCTTTTGGCTCACGATTAGACATGAGTACAGCTTATCACCCTCAGACATGTGGGCAGTCTGAGCACACTATTCAAACTTTAGAAGACATGCTTCGGGCATGTGTCATCGATTTCAGCAACAGCTGGGAAAAGCATCTCCCTTTAGTAGAATTTTTATATAACAACAGTTACCACACCAGCATTCAAGCCGCTCCATTCGAGGCATTGTATGGGCGTAAATGCCGATCACCTCTTTGTTGGGCAGAGGTGGGTGATAGTCAGATTACTGGTCCAGGACTTGTGGTGGACGCAACGGAAAGAATTGCTCAGATACGGCAACGAATGGCGGCAGCTCGTGATCGTCAGAAAAGCTACGCTGATAAGCGCAGAAAACCACTCGAGTTCCAGGTTGGGGATCGAGTGCTACTCAAAGTCTCACCTTGGAAAGGTGTAGTTCGTTTTGGCAAACGAGGCAAGCTCAATCCGCGGTATGTTGGACCGTTCAAAATCATAGAAAGAATAGGCAAAGTGGCCTACAAACTAAATCTACCAGCAGAACTCGGTGCAGTTCACAACATTTTCCACGTGTCGAATCTGAAGAAGTGTCTGGCAGATGAGACCCTCATAGTTCCTTTGAAGGAGCTCACTATCGACGAACAGTTGTGATTCGTCAAGGAACCAGTCGAAATCACGGACCGGGATGTTAAGGTCCTCAAGCACACCAGAATACCTCTTGTTCGAGTTCGTTGGAACTCCCGTCGTGGCCCAGAGTTCACCTGGGAACGCGAAGACCAAATGAAGCAAAAGTATCCCCAATTGTTCGCAAACAGTACAACCACTACTGAGGCTGAAGCTACTGAGGAATTTTGGGACAAAATTCCAAACCAACGGGGGGAGGATGTGACACCCCAGGAAAACCATGCAACTTAGCTAGCTTCCTCAGTGAGTACGTACCAAATTTCGAGATGAAATTTCTTTCAACTTGGGAATAATGTGACAACTCGTATTTCAAACCTCTTATTGTACTTTGTTTATGTGATTATGTGAACTTGTGGATTAATTGAAATGTTATGTGGTTATGATATGTGCATGTATGTATGTAATTGGACTACACAAAACGAACCGACCGCACAACACCCGTCCAATCGCACAAGCCCATTTGGGCCGTATTTCTTGTATCCGAAACCAAGGGCAACCCAAGGGAGAGTTCGGCCCACTCTTTTATACGTATGCACATATCCAACTTAGGGGTTTTGTTTCTCATAGCTTGCAAAACACATCACACACACAAAAACCCTACTCTCTCTTTCCCCTCTCTCGAAGCCGACGGCAATTCTCATAGCCAAAGCCATCTCGTATTGGATCACCTTTGTGTTACCTTTTAATCGGTTAGTGTTTTATTATCGATTTCATGATTGAATAATGTTATGGCTCATATGTATTGCATGCTGGTTTAGGGATGGTATGTGTTTGATTGTGATGAAAAATTGATATGGTATAATGTTCATGAAAAATCGATTCACATGTGTAGTATATTTAGATCATTGTAGAATTGATAATTGTATGATGTTAAAGAACCGAACTCATGATAATCGGTTGTGATATATTATCAATCGGATGAATGTTGTGATGCTATGATAGGGTACATGCTGGTAACCTAGATCATGAGCCTGTTAATGTGATTAATGTTATGGTTGTTGTTCTTGCCATGAATGTGATTAGGGTTCATAGGAATAAGATGATAAAATCTTAGTTTGATCGATTATTGCATGATTGGAAACAGTTATTTTGATTGAATGAATGAATAATAGGAAACTGTTGAATGATTGAAAGTAATTGCATGAATTTCGGGGATTAGTTAACCAATCGCACAATGCTCCTCAATCGTACAAGAGACAAACGTACAAGCTTCCCATCGCACAAGTCTTTGATCACACAAGATCAGATCGCACAAGATCTGATGTGATCGCACAAGCTTGGTACAACCGATAAAGCACAGGGTACTGTTTAGTTATGCATGATCACACAACATATTGTGGATCGCACAAGCTGGTGCCGATCGCACAAGATGTTGGGCCACACACAAACTACTTGATCTGTCTCGCTGTTGGGCCTTAAAGCCCAAATATCAGTCGCACAAGATACATTGTAATCGCACAAGATTATCAGAATCGTACAAAACTCATGTTTATTGTTTGGGCCATTTACATGCTGGACTGCTTATATTTTATTGGGTCGGGTATCATTGGGTTTCAACGGATGAATCACACAAGACTGTTAGACTTGCGCGAGCCCATTCTTTGAATCGCACAAGTCGGACATGTATGTACTTGACTGTTATGTGTTTGCCATGATCCATACGTGCTCGAAACCTGTTAGTTTATGTGTAAACATACGTGCATTACTTGAACCTAGTCCTGACTTGTATGGTAACCATGTCAGGACGTGGTTGACCACTTATAACTCAAGTGACCTTTTGTTTATCTGCCGAGCAAACCAAAGTGAGTTCACACTCTTACCAAGGCATGGGATTCCCGGGGTTGGGAATGGGAATGGATGAATATAGATACAGGTAGACTGGTAATACATGGGAAGTCCCCACTAAACTTCGCACACATGCCTGGAATGGCCGCGATACGAATACTAAACTTCACACACATGCCTGGGTGGCCGCGCTATGAATACTAAACTTCGCACACATGCCTGGAGGGCCGCGATACATATACAACTAGTCTAGAATACATGGGAAACCCCCACTAATCTTCGCAAACATGCCTGGAGGGCCGCGATACAAATAAATATGATACATGGTTTATAAAACGAACATGTGAATTACGAAACGGATACTATAACTAAACAACCAACTGTGAACTCGCACAAATTTGTTGTTGACTCGTTGTTACATGCCTTGCAGGTCAATAGGTACTCATGGAGCTTGCACTGGGAGGCGCGGTCGTTGTGGACATGGATCGGGGATGCCCTGATAAACATTTATGACACTTCAAACTTATAACTTATGTTGGGTTTTACATTATTGCTTCCGCTACACACTTGATTATGTTTTGGTTTTTGAACACCTTTCGTACTGATTAATGATTGTTACATATTACCTATAATGTTCAATATCATTGGTGGCTTGATCCTGGTCATGTCACGCCCCCATGCGGTGATACTCCGCGTGTGGATTTTGGGGGTGTGACAATAACCGACCCGCTACTTTCAGTTTTCAAAAACCATTAACTGACCCACTGGTTTTTTATTTGGTTCAGTTTTTTGGTTTGGTTTTGTCGATTAATTCGGTTATGGTTTGGTTAATTCGGTTTTTTGCATACTCCTATCATTAGGCGACGTATTAAAGGAACTTGCGTACAAACTGATGTTATGACCATGATCATTCTGTAAAAATACTTTATTTATGATATAATATCAGTAGGATATCAAACATATGTGAGTTTTATGATTTAAGACCAAACTATGTACCGAAGAGGCATTTTGGTCAATATGAACATAGTTTGAAAACTTGTTTATAAATCTGAGTTAAGACCATGTACCTAGTGTGAAAACATTATAAATAAGTTATATAATCAGTAGGTATCAAGTTTTGATTGATAGTTATGATTTGAAACCATGCTATGCGCCAAAAGAGCATTTCGGTCATGAAATGACGTTATTTGAGATCTTTAATCAAAAGTCAGGTTAGGAACTGATTTGATATCCCAAAATATTTTAATTATGATATTATATCAGTAGGTAGTGAGTTTGTTATGAGAAATTATGTTTAAACCAATTCTATGTGCCGAAAGGGCACTTTGATCATTTAAAAACATAATTTACGACATTATACGAAAACTCAGTTTATGATCAGTTTAATAACATAAAAATATGTTAATTACATTAACATATCAGTACATATATCATTTGCAAGTTCTTTATGGATTAGAACCTTATTTTAATAAAAAGGGCAATTTAGTCAAATTATGGTATATTAACGAATCTTTAACACAAACTCAGAATATGATTATGATCGTGTAATATAACCTCAGAGGGTTATGCTCCATTAAATTACGATCATAATTCAACTTTAAATCAGTAGCAAACTAATCTGAATCCGGTCTGTATCGAAAGTCAAAGAAGAAGTCAAACTTTGCGATTTCGATTGTGAACCGACCTTAAAACTGGAATTGACGAGCTGAACATGTTCACACATGTTCTAGTAATTATTACCAAGTTGTTTAAGTTTTAAAATATAATTTAGAACAACTCTAAGATCATATTATTATAATTTCAAAAACTGGCCTGTTTGACTTTTTAAATATTAAAACGTTGACCCGTCAATTGACCTAGTAAACGTGATTTTCAGGAGGTGCCCTTTTAAGGGATTATCACCTACCTAATTACCATCACGTAGCCATGTTCTTCTCAAACAGTGGCTGGACAATTAAGGTCTACACCAAAAGTCAAAGCATTTATCGAAAATGCTTGACTTCTTGCTTTAAAAGCCTAATAAATGAAAATGCACTTGAAAGGATCACTTATCAGTGAACCTTAAACCTTAGATGAAAATGCAGTAATTAGGAAGCTCCCTTCAGCTGGGAATCTCCAGAAAGAAAGATGAGAGGAATGAAAATAGAGAAGGTGGAAGGATATAGTGTTGCAACAACACTCTATTTATAGTGTCGGTGGGATTCTTGTGAGGGTACCAGGTGTAAGGTGTAATGGAGGGTTAGGAGGTGCCTAGAAGTGTCCTCATACGTGCCCTAAACCAGCATACAACATATGGTATCGAAATGGAAGTGTTTTGGCAGTTTGTGTGGGCTACAACATGTTTTCGATGCTGGGCAGGCCTTAGCGGCCCACGATAGGCCTAGCCCCGTCCTTACGCGGCCTGCGGCGGCCTGAAATAACTTTGAAAACTTGTCACCTTTAGCCCCTGAACCTTTATACTCTTATATTTTATCATAATAAGCATAAATAGCCCCTCGTGGCTAATACTAGGCACACCCGAGAGTATGACCGAACATCATTAAGCTCCCGGTTCGTTTAAAGGGTCACTTAGAGGTATAAATTAACATGTTGACGCCTTTAGTCCTCCAATTAACAAACTTTCACATAATTTCACAAACGGTTCCTCTCGTCCAACAAATGGCTCGTTTGAGAATACGGACACCATAAAAGGTCACTCAGAAGCATAGTTTCAGCATGTTGACACTTTTACTCCCTCCACATCATACTTTCAACATTTGGCAAAAATAGTCCCTCCTAGCCAACATTAGGCATAATTAGGAATAAGGACACGTGTCACATTACCGAAGAAGATTTTACAGGTGTTACTTGTAGTAGTGTTAGAATTATAAATAATCATATTTGTATTATTGTTTAAATTTTTAATATTATTATTATTGTTAAAATAAAAATTTATATTATTGTTAAAATATTAATATTAATATTATTATTATTATTATTATTTGTATTATTGTTATAATATAATTATTATTAATATTTGTATTATTGTTAAAGTTATTAATATTAATATTATTGTTAGAGTTAGAATTTGTATTATTGTTATTATTTATATTATTATTATTATTATTATTATTGTTAATATTAATATTTGTATTATTGTTAGAATTATTAATATTCATATTTGTATTATTGTTAAAATTATTAATAGAGTAAATTATCATTTTGGTCCTTGTGGTTATATCACTTTTACCCTATTAAAGCAAAAAGGAATCTTTTGATATATATACCCCCAACGTCTCTTTATCTAACTATTTTGACCCCTTCAACAAACACCATCCATAACCAAGTTAAAAATAGGTCAGGAGCCCCTCCCATGAAGGGCAATTAAGTCATTTCAGCCCCAAAAAATATCAAATACGTATTTAATTCAATTTAATATCCCACCCTTCTCTCTCTTTCTCTCCTAGCTACCACCACCACCCCCACCACATCCGAACCCTAACCTACCACCACCACCTCTCATGTTCCCCTCTCTTTAGCGTTGCCACCAGCGAAACCTGTAAGTGCAGTTCCTGCAGGGTAACTGTCGCTTATCAGTTATGTGTCAACCAAAGCAGAAGTCCAAGTTAAAGTCAACGATAATGAAGATTATAAGAATTGCTGAAGGCATTCCGGACGACTTTCTAGTGTTTCGGATTATTGTATTGTTTTGTATCCCGGACAATGTGTTTTGTCCGGGTTTAGTCCCTAGCCTGTATATATGTGTGTATTGTGTAGATTAGGGCAAGCTTTGTGCTCCTCTCCTAACTTTTGTTCCTCCTAGTGTGCACATCCTAGAGAGAGAGACTATGTGTTAGTGAGAGAAAGCTAGGGTTTAGATCTTTATGATCTAAACCAGCTTGTAGATGATGTATACTCCTTTGGTTTATGTAATCTGTGATGACTGATTCAACAATAAAGGGTTCATCTTCTACATATTTCTATCTTGTTCATATTTTGTTCTTCATGTCTTGAAATCAAGTGCAATGTTGGATGTTCGTCATCGATCCGGTACTTTCACAGTGCTATCAGAGCGTGGTTACCGATTCGGAATGGTCTAACCGCCTTCCGAATAACCATTGCTCTTGATTTGATGTTTGTTTCCGCAAAACATCTTGAAGACGTGAAGATTTTGGTCCAGATATGAAGAAATTCGAGAGCTGTGTTAGAGAGAACTGCTGGGTTTTTGGTAGATCTAGGGTTTTGATCTGAAAAAGGCTTTGTCCGGATTTTTGTAAGTGTTTTACTCGTCCGATTTTCCATTCTGTGTCTGTGTTTCTGGGGTTTTGGTGAACCAGTGTGAAGTCACACTGGGGAGATAGTTCGGAGACTAGTTACTGGAGCTTGTCCGAGTTTTCTAAGGTTTTAACTGATCTGAGTTTTTCTTTACATCTGATCCGAGTTTTAGATCATTTTGTGATCCGAGTTTTCTTTACAACTGATCCGAGTTTTAGATCATCTTGTGATCCGAGTTTTTCTTTGAGTTTTAAATCATCTTGTGATCCGAGTTTTTCTTTACAACCGATCCGAGTTTTAGATCATCTTGTGATCCGAGTTTTTCTTTACACCCTTATGAGGTCAGAGTTTCTTATATTCAGAGTTTCTACTTCAGGGTTTTCCAGTATTCAGAGTTTCTTATATTCGGAGTTTACAATTTTAAGAGTTTCAGGGTTTATCTTTCAAAGAACTACAAGTATTCCGAGTTTTGGAACTCCAAAAGGTCAGAGTTTTTTTTTCTTGTGTGTATTCAGAGTTTTGTGTGTATTCAGAGTTTTGCTTTGAAAGATCGAAAGATCAGAGTTTTTTTTTTTTTTTTTTTTTGTGTATTCAGACTTTTGCAAGAATTCATCAGAGTTTAGCACCTTCTTTTTCTATTTCAGAGTTTATTATGTCCGAGTTTTAAAACCTGTCTTAGGTCCGAGTTTTAGAATCTCCTTTGGGTCCGAATTATAGTGGAGTCTTTTTGTTTAAAATTAAGTTCTGAGTTTTAAATCCAGAACTTGAGAGGTTCCGAGTTTTGAGCTTGTGCCCTTTATTCCGAGTTTACCTTCTCTAGTTTTATCCGAGTTTCTAGTTAACATTATGTCCGAGTTTGGTTGATCATTAGTATTGTGTCCGAGTTTCCATAACCTTTGTGGGTCCGAGTTTTAATATTCAATCAGAGTTTATTGTGTTTGAGGGGCTTTAAGTCCGAGTTTTCTTGAGGTTAAGTCAGAGTTTTTAAAATTAAACTAGTTTGTCCGAGTTTTAATAGATCCGAGCTTAGACTTGAAATTTTTAGAGTTTGGGGTGTTGTCCGAGTCTTTGGTTTTAATCAGGTTGTGTGATCCGGGTTATACCACTCTGATTCTCTCCGACTTTTTACTCCGTGTTTCTAAGTTTCTTTTGTGTCTCCAGATTCTGTTAACTTAGAAACTTTTCCAGATCAAACCCACTTAGAACCACAACCCTTTCAATACTTTCATACTCTCATAACCGTGTTCAATGATGTGATAAAGTTTCTTGATTTCTTAGTGATTTCAACTTAATCTTCATCAAGAACTTAATCCTCATCAAGAAGTACTGATTCAAATGATCTGATCCGAGGTTTCAAGAGCTTTCGGGTTTTACGAGTTCTAAATTTTCTAGAATTCCGGGTTACCTGGGGTACCGGATTTTTAGCTAAATTTAGAAGTTTGTGTTGTTCGAAAGTTTCGAGTTGTGCATGTTCCGAGTTTTTCTAGTTATTCGGGTTACCTGGGGTACCGGATAATTAACTAAGAGTCAGAATTATGTGTAGTTTGGAAACTTGAAGTCGGTTTCGGATTATCGAAAAGTTTTATGGTACTTATGTTGTCCGGATCAAGTGAGGAGGTGAAGATAATAAGACTTGGTTGAATTTTTGTATTGTTTACAAAGAAATAGGGGGAGTAAAAATTTTGAAATTCCTATTTTCTTTGTAAACCAAAAGCTCGTGGTGCTACATCGAAACAAGTTCATGTTTACTATCTTTGAGATTAACTTAGTGTTAATCTTACTAGTGGCGAAGTGTTTATAACATGAAGCAAGTTAGAGCTAGTGTATGATTGAGTTTTGTCAAGTTTGTTCGAGGTTTAATCAAGTGTTGACGTGATGAAGCAAATTGTTCGTTTGGCAACTAGTTTGAAGGTCATGCCTTTATCATATGCTGGTTAGAGTAGAGAAGATTAGTCTTCTTGGTACCTCTTCCAAGTTGGTGACTGATCGGATTTTCGAAATATGGGGTTCTTACATTGAGGGGGAGATCAGAGACGAAAGTCATCGGGTAATTGGTGGATTTGTGAAGATACGAGATTGGATCTTGAAGATTCGAGATGAAATGATTTTAGACACTCAGTTGTAGACTTTGATCAAGATGGTGGATGTACATTTTCGGAGTTTGGTTTGTTATTAATTTATCGAACCAAACTTCATGTCTTTGCGAAATTTGAAGTGTTCAAGGCTGGGCATTGGAAATCCAATGTTTCTTTCTGCTGTTGGTTAGGTTTGAAGATTAATGTATCGAGCGATATTCTTACATGTGGTTGTAGGTCGGTTCGCGTTAACTTGATTCAGGAGTAGATTGAGGGGGAGGATCAACAGTGTTTGATGTTGGATTCTTCGGGTTTCACAAAGCGGTCATTTAGGTGATCGTCAGCAAGTCTTTGATTAGAAGGGTTGAAGATCACAGTACTCTGCCAGAAAGATCAAGTCTCAGCCAAAGTTGAAAGCTGACATGTAATCTGTGATGACTGATTCAGCAATAAAGGGTTCATCTTCTACATATTTCTATCTTGTTCATATTTTGTTCTTCATGTCTTGAAATCAAGTGCAATGTTTGATGTTCGTCATCGATCCGGTGCTTTCACAAAACCCTTCCGTCTAAAAACCTTCGAACTTTACCCAATTTGAGAGTTTTCACTAATTTTGTTAGAAAGCTCGCTGGAGCACTAACTACAATAGCAACAGTTTCAATTTCGGCACTTCAGACGAATTCAATGACAACTTATCTCAAAACAGCGAGACTTTCAATTTCGGATTGGGGAACATTTGGAACAACACTTTCAAATGACGATTCAGATGATTCAACAGCAACACTTTCAATTTCGGATCTGTATAGTTACGATTCATGTGAATTCAACAGCAAGACTTTATATTTCGGATCTGAAGAAGCAGTTGGTGGTGGTGAGTAAAACGACATTAATTGAGACTCAAGAGTTTGGGTAATGATGGAGTGTGTTTATATTCCTATTTTTTTCTTAATTTAGTTAAATATAAGAATAGAAAACAAGAGATAAGTATCTTATCACTTGTCCAGAGTGAAAGTCAATTTAACCGAATCAAGGATGATGCAGAGACCTTGGTGTATTGGAAGCGGTTTGAACGTCTAAGTGGCGACAACGGTGGTTGGGTCACACAGAGACGAGAAATTAACTATGATAGTGGCGCGATTGATCAACCCAGAGTATTGTATTGTGGCACATCTGGGTCCGTCAGTTTAAACATAGATTACGGACAGATTCGTTATGTCTAAAAAAATAAAGGCTTCTATTTGGATTCAAGAACACCAATTGGAATTTGCGGAGTAGTAATTCTGAGTTTTCGTTGTTGAAACTTTTGGACGAGTCTCGATATCGTCGTTGATGGTTCTTCATTACAATAGAAGGTGAAGGAAATTGTGGTTGCTAGGAGAGAAAGAAAGAGAAGGGTGGGGTATAAAATTGAATTAAATAGGTATCAGATACTTTTTAGGGCTGAAATGAGTTAATTGCCCCTCATGTGAGGGGTATGCGACATATTTTTAACCTGGTTTATGGATGGTGTTAGTTGTAGGGGCCAAAATAGTTAGATAAAGAGACGTTAAGGGTACAGATGTCAAAAGATTCCTTTTGGGGCTAATAGTGTAAAAGTGATATAACCACAAAGGCCAAAATTGTAATTTAACGGTATAAAAATTTTAAACGATATAATCTTCAAACCGCACCGAGACTTGGTATACTATTTTAATTTAAACCATATAGTATTGAAACGGCATAATATATTCGTACCGTATCCTAATATTTCAAAATAGTTAACGGTATAATATTTTAAACGTTATAGTATTCGAATCGCACCCAGACTAGGTATAATATTTTAGTTTAGACGGTATACTATTGAAACATTATATTCGAACTTTACCCGAGTATTTCAAAATATTTAATGGGAAAATATTTTAACGTTTTAGTATTCGACCGAACTCGAGTATTTCAAAATATTTTATGGTATAATATTTTAAACGTTATAATATTCAAACTGCAACCAGATTTGGTATAGTATTTTAATTTAAACGGTATAGTATATATAGGAGTAGGATCAAATACAAACCACTTTTCGTATACAAACTATAAGAACTCTTTAAAAAGTGTCATGTAGTATCAAACCATTTATAGAGAAATGATAAGATAATAACCTAAATAATATCAATTATATTTAATTCCCTATAATTTTGCTAACAAACAGTCAATTCTTTATTTGGATCATCCTCTTATTTTCAAAGTGCTCATATAACTCTCAATAAAGAAAAGTGCTGATATCATTCACATATGTGCTAAAATCAATTTCTTGACTAATTTTCATGTGCTAATATAATTCACAAGTGCTAGTTTTATGTGTGTATTGTTTTAGTATATGCTAAATTATTTATTTTTTAAGTGCTAGGATCTGTTCTTACGGTTTGTAGGATAAATATAATTTGTACCGTAACCATGCCCTAGTATTGAAACCGTATAATATATTTGAACCGTACTCGAGTATTTCAAAATAATTAACGGCGTTAAAGTATTCGAACCGCACCCAGACTTGGTATAATATTTTAAGTTAAACGATAACAGTATTCAAATCGTACTGTAGTTTTTCAAAAGATTTTAACGGTATAATATTTTAAAAGATTTAATGTTCGAACCGGATGAGAATTTATAACACCAAAACACCAAATTCACAAATTATAATTCTGGTAGGTTATTTACGTTGTGTATAACTTTATACGCAACGTATATAAATCCTAGTATTCTGTGCTAATAATTGTTGGCCAGACGCTGAAATCCATGCATTCTATACACTGCGTATAGCTCTATACGCAGCGTATATAAACCATAAGTGTGCAAATAGGCAGCAGTGTGCCAATTGTTTGAGCCTACTTAATATCTATTTTTATTTGTTAGCATAGACACCTCTAAACTATTTAATCGGCTAAACCTGTGGACGATTCGGTTTCTTACCAACGATATATTAGACAAACGATATATGCATTTGCCTTTAGGTGTGTAGTTAGTAAAAGTTAGAAAACATATATATAAATTTGAAACTCGTTCTTTGTACATTCATATACTATCACACGCACGTCAACTCTTAGATACTATCTAGAGTAAATTGCCAAAATGGTTCTCGAGGATTGGTTACTTTTGCCACTTTAGTCCAAAATTCAAACATTTTGAATCTGAGTCACTGTGGTTTCAATTTTGTTGCCATTTTCATCTAAAAAAAATTGGTCAGATTTTTCAGTTAACATCCAACTTTTTTTTGTTTTTTGCCTCCCTTTTAATGAAAGCCAAAAGGATCAGATTTTTTTAATTTGTTATAATAAAATGTTAAAAGACCATTTTGCCTTTCATTAAAAAGAAAGAAAAAGACAAAAAAAAATTGGATGTTAACTCAAAAAACCTAACCAGATTTTGATTTTGATGCAAATGGCAAGAAAATTGAAACCATACAGACCCAGATTCAAAAGGTTTGAGTTTTGAACTAAAGTGGCAAAAGTAACCAAACCTAATGGACTATTTTGGCAGTTTACTCTACTATCTAACACACAATACACCATCACATTGTAACACTAAACTTTAGCTAAATTAACAATCATTCAATTTCTTACTGGTTAACGTAATATGTAACCTAATTTGCAGGTAGCATGTTGTGCATGCAGCATGTCTACCTAATATAAAAGAAAATAAAACTTAAAACATTTATGAAAATATAATAGACATCTAAGGGGGTGTTTGGAATTCCTTTTCAAACCTCCTTATTGACTTTTACAAAAAGTTATAAGGAGTTTCTAAAAGTCACAATCCACTAACTTCAGAAAAACTTCTTTTTAACATCTTCAAAAAGTCATAAGGATGGACAAAAGTCACTTTGCCAAACACCTTTTTAACTTGTAAAAGTTAATAAGTCAATAACGAGTTTCAATAACCCTGGGCTTATAGCTTAGTGGTTATGGAAATGAGGGAAGACTTTTGACTGAAAGGTCTCAAGTTCGATTCCTGATCCACCCGGGTTTTACCAGCTCTGCATTGTCGTGCCCTCGGGCGGGTGCAGGGTCGGGTTTTTCCCGGAACTGGTGGCATGGTGGGCTAGGGGCTCCGTGCGTGCAGGTTGGGCTGCCGCGGGCTACCTTTCGGCCAATGGGTGCCGCGTACGGAGTACCCGGCGATTCTTATGTTGGACGTTCAAAAAAAAATAACGAGTTTCAATAAGCAATCCAAACATGCCCTAAATCCAATTTTATCACATATTTAAACATCTAAATCAGTTCAAGTTAAAACAGAAATCTTATAGCAACTGCATTGATTAATTCTTTCGAGGAGAATGCAGCTGCTTAAAGAAGGTCACCTTCAAGAGGTAAGTTTTTAGAACATATTACAACCACAGGCAAACAACCTCACAAGCTAATAATAATTTACAATCAACCCCATGGAAACTTGACCCGGCCCATAAAAGTAACACACAATTTCAAGAACACAAAACCACCAATTCACATTAGATCGATTATATGTTGTGTCGGGCGTGATGTTACTTAGAGTATCACGAGCTCCATTGAAGAGGGCCTATCATTGTATCCCTTTAATTTGTACGACAACATATCCTCCATCCTACTCACCACATCGCACATTGGTGGTCGTTGACTCGGCGCAATCGATACACATTCCTTTGCTAACTCTACCAACTTGTTAAAATTATGATTCTTCGTTAATTCCACATCAAAAAGCTCAACCTTAGGTTCCTTGCATACAATTGAACCGACCCAGTCAGAAAAGTGGACCCCTTCCTTATCCAATGATGCATGGTTAGGAATTTTGCGAGTTAAAAGCTCCAATAACAAAACCCCAAAGCTATACACATCAGATTCAAAGGTGAATTCCCGTGTCTCGAGAACTTCCGGGGCCCAATAACCGGTGACCCGATGGTAAAGGGAGCTTCTTGACCCATGAAAAAGTGTGTTGAGACCGTAGTCAGACAACGAAACTTCATTGTTAGTTTCTTGTTGGAACAAGATGTTTGATGATGTGATGTTGCCGTGAACAATTTTTTCGACTACATGCAAGTATGCCAACCCCTTAGCGGCACTTAGTGCAATTTGCACACGACAGTCCCAGTTGAATTGTGTTAGGACTGAACCTACAAAACAATCACTTGCACCACTTTAAATAATACATACAAGTATACAACTCATTTATACATGATCCTTTAGATGATTTAAATTATCATACGACTATCTTGATTCTTGGCACAACATAAATTCTTACGTCAATAAAAAGAATACAAAATAAACTATTCGTTTTCATAGTTATAAAAATCTAAAAATAAAAGAAATATGGTATAAATGTAATAACTATTCTTTCTTAATTGTATCTTTTAAATTTTACATAAATAATATTTTAACGTACAATATATAGTGAAAATGTAAAATACAATATCTCTTAACGTACAATACGTACGAGATGAAATAACAACATGCGTGATTAGTTTGTAACATGCGTGATTATGGTTTTACCCCATGCGTAATTTCTGATTTTTTAAATGCATGATTATGTTCATGCGTTATTATGAGTTTCAATATGCGTGAATATGGTTTTTCAACATGCGTGATTAGGGTTTTGAGTTTTATAACGTGCGTAATTTCATCTCGTACACATCATGCGTTAAGAAATAGTGTACGTTAACTAACCCCTATATATATGGTGGGGTTCTAGAGTGAGCACTAGTGTATTTGTGAGCTGAGTGAACAAATCCTAACCATTGATTTAAATCATTAATTCATAAAATACACTAGTGTATTTTCATCATCAAATCCTAGCCATTGATTTACACTTGTGTACTGATAATCAAGGGCTAGGATTTGTTCACATAGTTCACTATCAAGGGGATATATATATATATATATATATATATATATATATATATATATATATATATATATATATATATGAGGATCATTACAGAACACTAACTATTGTGAGAAAAAAAGAACAACTCTAAAACACTAAATTTTGGGATGTAAGTTTCTTGTTTTTTTTAATTTTATGTTTCTTACATTCATATGTGTATTATATATACATAAAAACTATATTTTTTACCTACACGTAGCCTACATACATGCTGGTAATTTAACCTACACATAACCTACATATGTGTAGGTTATACAAAAGTGAAAATTTTCCATATTTTGTTTTGAATTCTAGTGTAAGAAACAATAAATCTTACGTTTGTAACACTTTCATTTACTTTTTAGGTTTTTAGGATTGAAAAAATAGGTGGTCCATTATGTTCTGCGTGTTCTCGCAATATTTTGTGTTCTGCATAGAACCTTCCCATATATATATATATATATAGAGAGAGAGAGAGAGAGAAAGAGGCTTAGAATCATATGAGAAGTCATAGACTAATTCAGAAACTTGAGAAGCCCTAGACTTGCCTTAGACTTATTGTTTCTCAATCGTATCGTTTAAAATTTTACACAAGCCATACGATTTTTTTCCCTATTTTAAAATAATATTGAATCATATTTTTTGTTTACCTCTTCTATTAAATAATAATTTTCCACTTCTTTCTTATTTATATAATATTTATTTTCCCAACTAATTATTTTATTTTTACCACTTATTAATAACCGTTTAATATCTTATTGATCCAACCTCATCTAATATACATGTGTCTCATAAGATATAAAATACAAAGTAAAATGTTATAGTAAGTAAATAGTACATCAAAGTTCATTTATAAAGACATATGCTGACGCCTGTATGTGTTAACCAATTATATTATAATTATTTAACCCGTGTAATACACGGTTTAGGAATTGATAAGACGATGCTTTGTCGATGGATTAATATTTTATAGTCCTTAAATAAATATTACTTATAAATAACATGTTTTTAATATTTTATAAGTAACATGTTTTTAACCGCTATGAAGTATTTAATCCATCAATGAGCATCGTGTTTACAATTCCAAAGTCGTCTCCGGAAAATGTATCACAAAACTCTCTACAAAACTCTCTGGTTGTTGCACCTACAAACCATCCATTGGCGCCATGGTTATTTAAACTAGGATATTCTATAAAATTTCAAAAATTTGTAACGTCATTTATAAAGAAACGGGTTATTTTAGACGTGTTATAAAATGTCTGACACCGCGCAATGCTTTTTATCTATGTTTAAATCGACATGTCATAACGCATGACCGACGTGCTTATTTTATCAACATTTTGGTCTAAACTTCGTTTAAATAACTTATAATAATTGTAAAAGTGATTAAATAAATTGATTACACCAACGGTTTATGTAAAAACATAGTATAAAAAGTTACAGTAATTGTAAAAATAAGAAAAGTAATCAATTTAATCAAACAAATGAAAATAATTAAATTATAGAAAAATATATATTTGAGTAAAATGCACGGATAGTCCCTGTGGTTTGTAAAATAACATATATAGTCCCAACTTTTGAAATTACATCGGTGCTCCCTGTGGTTTAACAGTTTGTTACTCGGATAGTCCCTAGAGTTGATGGAGGTTAGTTTTCTCTGTTAGGTGGATGTGAAATGACAAAACTACAATAACTTAAACATTAAAAGAAATATATATCTTTTTATTATTTATTTAATCAAGTGGGGCCCACCATCCTTATCTTCATCAACCTAACCCACCCCCAATATTACCCTCACCAATCAACACTCAACAGAGCCATGAAGTTGTAACTCCGATGTAATTTCGAGGTGATTCCGGTCATTAGAAATCCAAAAACAACCCCCCCCCCCCCAACCTCCCTTATAAATAACCCAACCCCCTTCCACCTCCATGTTCACTTTCGCATCAAAATTAAGTTGCTTGGTAGGGGTTGGGATGTCCGATGGCATCAAATTGGTAGTACAAGGCGATTTAGAAGGTGTATAACAGGGGACATCTTGTTGCTTACCTTGATTGATAGCTTTCACATCATCATCAAACGAATTTGGGCTGCCAGACACACCGATAGGGTTTGCAGGAGTATCTTCAGCTTCCATTGGAGCAGCGACATGCACAGGAGATGGCGAACGATGAGAATCAAGCGCCGAACCCTTTTCCTGAACATTGATATTGGGATTCTCGTGGACTAAATCATTCACACTCAGGTTTGCTAGAGGTGTTCGTCCCTTTTTACTCTTAGATGACTTGTGCACACCTTTGACAAAAACATTAGCAAATTGAAATTAGGGCAAATGCATGAAATCAAAGGATCTGAAATATCAAGTACATTAAGGATACTGATTCATGAGAGATGTCTTTCCAACCTTGTAATCGATCAACAAACACCATAAAATAGTTTAATTGAACTTGAATCAGTAAATTAAATTAATGATTATAGACGTGAAAATTGAAGGAATTAAAGAAATTAACCCGTTGTCACCGAGGATTATGACTTTGAGAAGCATACAACGACGTGACACCATGGATTTTGATCTTCAATTTCTCTAGTTCGTTGATTTGGATGATTAAAATTGAAAAGGGGATTATGGTTCTTATCACTTTACAGCAAAGTGGGTAGAATATACCCTGATTTTTGTTTTAAACTTTTAGTGATATAAAAATAAGGATGATGGGCCCTACTTGATTAAATAAATAATAAAAAGATATAAATTTCTCTTAATGTTTAAGTTAATATATTTAATAGTAAGGGTGGTTTTGTCATTTCGCATCCATTTAACTGAGAAAACTAACCTCTATCCACTCCAGGGACTATCCGAGTAACAAATTGTCCAACCACAGAGAGCACTAGTGTAATTTCCAAAAGTTGGGGACTATATATGTTATTTTACAAAACCACAGAAACTATCTGTGCATTTTACTCTATATATTTATAAAAATATATGTTAATTAATAAACTAAGAAATTTTTAAAGTAATCGATAAAACAATAGTGATAAAGATAATAAAAACAAAAAAGAAAAGAAAACAACAAACGAAAGAAAAAAATAAAAGAAAAAAACTTGAGTAAATTTCAGATTATCTCATTTTAAATAGATTACAAATTATGTCACTCGGGCAAAATGGTCTTTTTACCATAAAATTAACTCAAAACATCAGTTATCCTAAAGGACATAGAGCGTGTAAAATTTAGTAATAAAGAACATTTTACGTGTATTTTTTAAGACAATGAATACAATTTGATATACGAGATTCAAATTAGAGCCTCTATTTTATATAATTTGTGTGATTGTGTAGGAAGAAGAAAAATAATATAATAAGTGTTTGTAAGTAATACATAGGTAGAGATAGAGAGTCGAATGTGAGATGTTTTCATAAAATATTTGTTTTATAGAGATAAGTATGGAGACTCCAATATGAATGCTCTAAGTAAAGATAATTTTATAATTTACTTAAAAAATATTTGTTTTAAGTTACAACAAGAATTAAAATTATAATTTAATTATTAATTAAAAATAAGAAAGAAAGTGATGAAAGAGGTGTTTTGTAAATAACAATTCTCTCTTTTACATTATCTTCAACTTTAGGATAAAACTCCTTTTATTAAAGTAATGATTTTTTATATATTCTTTTTCATAATAAAGGCTAATGTAAAGAAAAGTATAAGCCCTTAATTATATATAGCATATGAAGCTCAATTATAGTGATGCATTAGTAAGTTGTACTTAACTCATCGTTGGCAATAATGGAGTTTGTCTTGGTCATACTTTATTCAAAGCCAAAGCATATCATATCTTGAGCTTTCATTATACATGGGATTCAAAGATTTTCCAACAAAACTTACTACCGAGTATAACCAACGCACTTAAATAGTTTTAAACTAAAAAAAAATTCCTTCATGTATACAAATAGAAATAAAAAATGTTGTGACGAATAATAAGTTCATACGACGTGTATCACGAAGGTGGTCGTGAAAGGTGATGGCGCTCGTACCACCCCCTTGATCATGGTCATGACCTTTGTGGGGATCTCCACGATCTTCACGAGGAGGAGAAGGAGATGATGACCACACCCCCGGAGGAGAGGGACAGTGAAAGGGGATACTGACGTGGCACATGTGATAATTAAAAGTTCGCTGTTAAGCCACACCCATCAACCTAATTTTTTTTAAGATGAACACTTGACTTGAACCCTCTAACGTTACAAATTAATAATAGTTAGAGATGAAGAAATTACCATGAAGACGAGCAGATAAGCTACCAGCGGGCATGTAATCATAAACAAGCCACTTCTCATCACTCGAATAATTATAATAAGCTCTCAACGGAACCACATATCTGTTCTTTATCTTCCCCAAAACATCCATTTTTGCTTTGAACTCCTCCTCCGTCACCACAACATCTTTCAATATTTTCAGAACCACCGTCTTATTCTTTCCCACCAACACCTGTCACAAGAGTATGCAAATTAATAAATCTAAAAAAACACGTTTATACAAAACAGTCGTCATGATAGTATTAGAGAGTATGCGAGTGAATAAATCTAAAAAAACATGTTTATGCAACAACCGTCAAAGTAAAATTAAAAGGTGTGTGAGTTAGCGGTTAAAAAAAATAATAATAATTAAAATTAAAAAAAAAAAAAAAAAAAAAAAAAAAAAAAAAAAACTATAACCTGTTTATACGACGTTCCTACACTCCCTCCCCCCAAAACCTCAACAGTCGTCTTCAACAAATCCTCCAAATCAAAAACATCATCCCCAAATGTGACTAGCTGCTTATTCTCGGATGTCGGTCGGATATACTGATACATGTTCTTCCCTACAGAGCCAAGGAAAATGAGTAACATCATCGTTGATCCGCTGAAAATACCGAAAATTGCACGTCGTTTCGGGGTAGAAGTATCGTCTCCTTCTCCATCAGACTTAGGCGGCGAAAATGAAGCATTACATAGAGAAAGAGGAGGACCACAAAGGTTAGAATTGTTGGAGAATGCAGATAACGGAAAGCCAGAAAGCGAACGTGGAATTGGACCATCTAGTTTGTTATACGAAACATCAAAAGTGGATAGATCCTGTGCTTTAATCATGTCCGGGAGGTTGCCCGAAAAGCTGTTGTTATCTAAGCGAAGTATGGTAAGGTAGGAGAGACTGGAGAAAAATGAAGGGATGTTGCCGGAAAAGTTGTTGTGATTTAAGTAAAGTGTGGTAAGGAAGTTGAGATTGGAGAAATCAGAAGGGATCTCGCCGGAGAGTCTGTTATGTCCGAGGGACAGCACACGGAGGCTGGTTAACTTTCCGATTGTGTTAGGCGGTATTTCTCCGGTAAGATTCTTTAGTGGTAAGCGGAGGTAGAGCACGGTGATGCCACTGGGGTTGCAAGTAACGCCTTTCCAAGAGCATGCATATCCGGACTCTGTCCAGTTTAATGAGCTAGCGTTAGGAAGAAGCTTATTGATGAAGCTAAGGAGCGCTTGTTTCTCCTCAAGGTTCAGCGGATCAGAGGCGGGTTTGTTAACGGCATAGGATGTCTCGGAGTATGTATTGCGATTGCAGTTCCCATCGCAGTATGTCACAGAGTATGGATTGCGATTGCAATTCCCACCGCAAGCGGATATCGTATTGCCGCTTGTGGTTATGGCCGTGGGATTACCGCGGGGAGCAGAGTCGCGCAGTAGGGTTGTGGCTCCGGCGTGGAGAATAAGAACTGAAAACACAAAAACGAATAATGACGACATGGGAGAAATGTGTATGTTTGTGTTGTGGGGGGGGGGGGGGGGGGGGGTTGTTAATGGGAGGGAGGATTGGAGGAGTGTTTTTATAAGGGGAGAATGTTCCATAATAATCACATTTTTTTTTTTTGAAAGGTGTCCATAATAATCACATGAATGAATAAATAAGCAACATTTATCAAAAGCACTGATAGTAAGTTCCACTTGCTTACAAAGTGCAGGGTTCGGATTAAAAAAAAACAAAAAAAAAAAAAAACATACTTATCAAAAGCCACATGTTGGGTATGGTTGCTCTTGAAAAGAAGAGAAAAATAGAAAGTAAGATACACCGAAACATTAGAAATTTTTAACAAGTTTTAGTTGCTTACAGCCCAACCCAAACAAGAGATTGTCAACCCATAGAGCCTGGCCGACCATTGGTATCCTTTCAACTCAACTTTGCAAACATAAGGCCGAGAAAATAAAAGGTGAAAAGTGTTAAATACCATTGGCAACCGCTGCTTGATATACCATGGATCATGTTTCAAGACTTCACTTGGCGAGGCGTCTTTGTCAACGATGATATGGCATTCCTCCGGAAGGGGTCCATTATGAAACAGGTATCGCCACTTCTCGCGAGCATATCTGAAACCCTGGCAACGACGCTCCAATCCTCCTCCAAGTGTAGCTCGTAGCCAATACCTACTTACGATTTGTTAATTGTTATTGGGATAATATGGATATTTATATGCCAATGATCTCTAGATCAAGTGATGGAAGGCTTGCATTTCTCTTGAGAGATGCAGGTTCGACTCCCACTTGGTGCAGAGTGAGGCATTGGTGGACAATGATAGGAGACCCAGGGAAACCTGGGTTGGATCCTTGAGCCAAGCGAGTTTTACCGGTAATTTCACCGTCGTGCCTATGGGCGGGTGGGTTACCGGGTTTTCCCCGGAATTGGTGGTGGACTCGGGTTACTCTAAGAGTACTCCGTTTGTCCAGTGGGTGCCCCGAGAGTGCTCGGGATTGAGTTTGTTGGCCGTTCAAAAAAAATATGGATATTTATATCTTCTTTAAAAAATAAAAATCATAATCTTTGTTCCTTCACAACTCAAACCATCATTGTTATGTTACCAGCATCATGTGGAAATTCTAATTTCTTGGTTTATTTTCCTTATTTCATGTTTAGTGGTTAGTTAATTAAGATTGTTAGTGGATCTAGAGAATTATTTTCTTATGTAAGGCTATATAAAGCCAACTACTTGTTCTATTTTAATTAGGAATGAAATATGAACTAATTCTTGGTTTTCTCTCTAATTATCTCTTCAAGTTCCTGTCTATTTTTTTAGGACCATTTGATAAACGATTCGGTTCGTATCACATATCAAATTAACATGTAATTTTGTAAAAAGGAAAATAAAGGATCAAGTTCATCTTTCATATCCAAATATCTTAATGTGTTTTAAAACCCAACCAAACGGGAAGTTACAAGTAGTTGCAGATGTAGAGCTTGGATTCTCAACACAATAGTGCTTCCCTTTCGCTTGAGCATTTCTACCTATGTATGTATTTATTAATTAACAAGCTGGTAAGATTGCAGCAATTGAAATTGTTTTAAAACCCAGCCAAACGAAAAGTTACCGTTAGTTGCAGATGCAGAGCTTGGATTCTCAACACAATGGCGCTTCTCTTTCACTTGAGCATTTCTACCTATGTATATATTAATTAACAAGCTAGTAAGATGGGTCACAACAAAAAAGGCAAGCGGGCAAAAGGAGTCCTGGTGGTGGAGTAAGGAAGTGCAAACCAAAATAAAGGACAAGCAAGGGAGTTTTAGGGAGCTTTTGAGGTGCTCGAATGAGGAGGAGCGAGTTAGATTGAGGGAGAGATACAAAATGGTCAACAGGGAAGCGAAGAAGGCAGTGACGGAGGCAAAGAGCATTGCCTATAGGCAGATGTATGAACGTTTGGAAACAAAGCAGGGTGAGCACAATATGTTCAAGATTGCCAAAGCCACATAGCGTAGGAGGCAATTGATACTAATAGGTATACTCAATATCTGTGTGTGGGTACATAAGATAACCCTACGAATAATGAGCAATCAGAAGTTGATCCCTAGTATAGTAGTATCCGCTTGAAAAAGAAAATTAGAAATTGATCAATTTATTAAAATAAACTATTGGACCAATAACATGGGAACCAGAGTGTGTGAACCTGAAGTAGGGATGAGCATGATATTGGATATTGGATGAGTACCGAAAGTATCGGTCCCGAAAAAACCTGGGAAAAATGGATACGCGTACCGAATATAATTAGCACGGTACGATACCAGTATCTATCGGTAAATCAACTAAAATATCAGTATCGATCTCGGAAAACAGAAAAAATGGATATCAGAATAAAAATATTCAATATGGTACGATACCGATACCGATACCGATACCGATACCGATACCTATACCATGATCCGAAGTCACTTAAAACCGGAAACCAAGAATTAACCGCAAAAGGCAAAAACCCATCTGCAATTCATAGCGTCAAAACATCGAACACCTGTTATGCATTCATAATTTCATACAAATGGCGACTTCTTCAAATCCATCTTCCTCTTCAGAGCCTTTGATTCAAACCCTAACTAACAGCGGCTGGTGTTTTCAACATATTCATCAAATCAAAACCCTAATTGAAACCAAATTCTCTGAAGCTTCCACCACCATTCGCTCCATCGAATCAGAGCTATGTAACATGGACTTACGAGCAATCGGAGGTAAATCGTTGCCTGATTCTTCCACTCTCCGTAAATCTACTCATATTCAGGGCCCCAAAGTTCTTCAGGCAAGTCACATGTTTATACAAATCAATTTGTTTTTAGCTTTTTAGGGTTTTACTTGCACCAGCAGTTAGTTATATCATTATTAATAATAAATGTAGGTGTTATTGTGTTTGTTTTGTTTGTTCTAGGGTTTTGTTTTGGAAAGTGAATTGTGGATACTTGGTGGTTTTGTGCAGGTGTGTTCTGTTAGGGATATAAGTAAAAGTAGTATAGCTGAGAGTTCAGGCGGTTCGAGCGGTAAACGGTTGTTGAGATTGAAGCTTACTGATGGACATACTGAGGTGACTGCTATTGAGTTCACTCATATTCCGTCGTTACCTGATAATGTCGTTCCGGGCACAAAGGTAGTTATATTAATACATTTAGAATGTTTTGATATGTTAATATATATTGTTTAGTATAGTTGTGTGTGGCATTTGGTGATTATGGATTGTGATCGTGTTCTTTAGCTATTGGTTTAATGTCTCCGGATTCACCTTACACCCGATTAATCACAAGTTGTTGATTTCTTATTATGGGGTGCGTTTATGACCTAATTCGTTAAAACGAGTTAATATGATCGACAATGTTAGGACTTGAAACAGTTTGATCTTGAAGCTAGAAAGATATGTACGTACCCTTAGTTTCACAAAGTTTGATCTTGAAGTGAAAAATGGAAAATGTGGATAGCGTAGGTCTAGATATCTTTATTGTTATTTGGATACATATGCTTTGGTATAGTATTATGGACTTATCGTTTATAACTTTATACTTCGTGAGAGCTTAAAACAGATTTTAAAGGTATATAATCCACGGATGGTACTTCAAAACAATGAACATAATGAAACTAAACTGCTCGTTTTTTAGTATTTTCTGCATTCTTCAAGATTGAAATTAACTGTTAGTTCTGGTTCACAGATCCGCTTGGAAAATAAAGTTGTAATACACAGCGGTATTTTATGCTTGAATGCAAAGGTAGTAACTGTTCTTGGAGGTATTGTTCCATCATTATATGAAGAATGGGAGATGAACCAAAAATATGCAGGGTTTACACGCTCAACTGTAAAACCGTCACAAAGTGATGACACTGGTGGGCCACCACCTTTCCAGAAGTTTCAGACTGGGCCCCCTTCACGTCGGATCAATCAACAAAGCAGATCTTCTGGTTCGTTTTAAAACATTGGTTTTCTCTGAAACTGCATATCCGTTCGATAAAAAAAACTTTGTTTTATTTCAAGTTTTTTAAGTTCTTCTATATCCTTATTTTTGGTTTTTTGTTGATCAATTGCAGAGAATTCTATGGCAACGGTTAAACCCTATGGACCTACTGGTTCTTTACTGACTAGTGGGTCACGGGTTTCTGATAAAAAAGCCGATAGCGGGGGCGATAATGTAAAATCGGGTTCTACCACTGAGAAAAATGAAGAGAAACAACCTGCTACTGAAGCAAGACCAAAAGAAGGTTTGTATATAATATAATATAATAAGAGTATTATAAGTTAAGGTCCTTAATTACACGGGAAAAAGATACTAACCCAATATACTGGTCAAATATAATGTTTTGTCATTTCTCAGTTACATAGATACGATTTCTTTTGAATTGTGCTCACCTTTAGGGCTGCAAATGAACCGAAGAACATGAACAAGACCTTGTTCGTGTTTGTATTCGTTTTAAAGGAAATATGTGTTCACGAACTGTTCATGAACACTTACCGAACAGGATATTCTTTTCGTGTTCGTTCGTTAAGGAAATGAACGTATTCGTGTTCGTTTGTTAATTTTAGGCAACGAATGCAAACGAGCGGACATGAGCACAGATGAAAACAAACGAACACAAACAAGGGTTCATGAACAGAATATATAATACACTAATGAACTATCGAACATAAACTAACACATTACCGAACGTTCACGAACATAAATGAACGAACGCGAAGTTCGTTCACTTAACTAAAAACACAAACGTACTTCCCGCCAAACGGTTCACGAACTGGTCGCTGAACGTTAGGTTCATTTGCACCCCTACTCACCTTATATAACATCATTACACTGATTAAGGTTTTCATCTTGGTGACAGTGGCGGAGTCTATCCCTGTGCAAAATCAGGCTGCTGCACAAAAACTTCTACAGAAAATGAATTATTCTAACCGAAACGAAGGGCATTCTAGAGGTTGGAAACAAAGAGGGAGGGGTAAGGAGGAGAATGAATCCGCTGTTTTAACGATAGCGGAATGGGAGAGAAAAAGAGCCAATGGGAGCTCTTCGTTGAGACAAGAAAACGCTAACGTTAATCAAGATGAGGATCTTGCACGTCAGCTTCAAAACCAATTTGATTTGGAAGATTATCACGTTAGCGTTCCTTCTTGCTTGAGTTATTTTTATATATATTCTGTTAACAGTCTTATGTAGATGTGGCAAACTAGGTGGGTCGGTCAGGTTGGGTGATTTGTCTGGATGTGTTCCGTTAGAGTTGTAAATTGCGTATAGGTTGAAACAGGCTGGGTTGGATTTAGGGGTGCAAACGAGCCAAGCCTGAGCTTGACTAGGCTCGAGCTCGATTAACTTATGAGAGCTTGAGCTCGGCTCGGTTCAAGCTTTGGTTTTCAAGCTCCGAGCTCGGCTCGTTGGTAGTTTCTGAAGCTCGAGCTCGGCTTGGCTCGGCTCGTTTATTGTCTATTGATTAATATATTAAATAAAAATAATATAAATAAAATAGACTCGTTTAGGCTCGCGAGCTCGATAAGCGAAGCTTGGGATCTGGCTTGTTTACTAAAGAAGCTTATTTTTAAGTTCGGGCTCGGCTCGGCTCGGCTCGTTTACTAGACAACTTTAAATAAGGGGTAAACGTTATTAAATATTAATAAAAACTAATATTACACTAAGGCTTGGCGAGCTTCACATGTCAGGCTTGAGCTCGGGCTCGATAAATAAACGAGCTTTATTTTAGACTCAAGCTCGGCTCGGGCTCGATAAGGCTCGGATCGTTTTAAGCTTTTTCTCGAGCCGCGCTCAGCTCGTTTGCACCCCTAGTTGGATTGAACTGAAACAATTTTTGTCCAGAATTTTGGGATTCTTTATAAATATTTAGTGTGCCAGCTGTCAAATACACTTTTGGCGACTTTGACCTGTTTCCTATTGAACTAATATATCTTTATCATTCACGAAGGATAAAAACATAGTCCAAGGCCCCAACCCCAAATCAACCCATTTATAAGTAAATGGTCAAAATTGTTATTCCTGTTCTTTTGGAAATAAGTCACTTATTTAAATTTTTTATATGCTTTGACATCATAAGTTTTAATTGATTCAGGGTCAACAGGGTCAACACGTGACAGAAGCAGATGATATCAGGATGAGCATGTTTAGTTTTAATAGAGATGATCCTGGGGCCCACGATAGGGGAGAATTCAGAGGAAGGGGAAGGGGAAGAGGTAGAGGTAGAAGGGGGAGGGGACGTGGCAGAGGTGGGTGATATTCTCCCTTGCTCACACTATCAGGTAATTATTTCGATTCAAAGTATCAATTTTTAAGCCTAGTAAAATGCCATTTTCGCCCTGAGGTTTGGCCAGTTTTGCGACTTTCGTCCAAAGGTTTGTTTTTCCGCATCTGGATCCAAAAGGTCTGAAATCTTGCCATTTTCATCCGGCTCGTTAACTCCATCCATTTTCTCCGTTAAGGCATGGGTATTTTCGTCTTCTTTGTTAACTTAAGGATAATCTCATTTTGTTTGAATACTTGTACATTATGCTAAATGCTTGTACATAAAGTGAAAAGTACCGAATTGCCTTTTAAGCTAACAAAAAAGATGAAAACCCCCGACTTAATGGAGAAAAATGGATGGAGTTAACGAGCCGGATGAAAAAGGCAAGATTTCAAACCTTCGGGTCCAGATGCGGAAAAACAAACCTTTGGACAAAAGTCGCAAAACTGACCAAACCTCGGGGAAGAATATGACATATTATTCTTTTTAATATTAACTAAACAAACTGAATAGGAAAACCAAAGAAGATATCATTTCCATATCTAGTAGAAATGTATAGTGTCTATGATACCGAACTTTCAGTCAATAAATCGAATAGATAGGGGCATGGGGCTGATGCCACAAACAGTCAAACACAGACAAGTATCATGCATACAATTAACATGATGGACAAATAGGACTTATTTTGAAACCCGCGTGACCTCTAATAACAAGAAGAATGATAAGACTAAAAATGAAACCATTGATGGGCTTTATTACTGACCCCCTCTGTTAACTGTTATTGCGATTTATAGAATGGTGCCATTGACCGCTACATGTATATATATGTTCACTCAGGTTGTTGCTAAACCTGGACCAACTGTTGGCGGATATCCGGTCCTATCATACTTGACCATGGTGGTGTAAACCTTTGAGAGCCATTGTCATCAACCTTCTTATGCTTCTGCATGTTCTGTAATTCTAGTGCCCCAAAATATCTCTGTGATATCTTTTTGTGCCCCACACGTTCAAAGAGTTGCAGATACCCGTTTTGATTTGCACATGGTGTAAAATCGGTTAGTCAGGTTAAAACAATTTTGTTTTTTCAACTCGTTGATGTTTTATGGTTACAAAAGCAACATTGACATTGTTATCCATAGTTGTTCATAGTGATGATAGCGAGCGCTATAGCTATTAGAATGGCGTAGTCGCTATATGATGTTTAGCGCTTAATAGCGTGAAATAGCGGGTTTTTTTAAATAAATTATTAAAAACCGAATTTTTAGGCATTTTAATCAACCAAACAAACAACTGTAATCTCCACTAATTGCATAGAAATACTAATTGCATATAGCTAAACATCAATAGTGCTCGTCATTTTATCACTACGTAGCGTATAGGTAGCTTGTCGCTATTTACCGCTATTCGCTATTAACAACTTTGTTGTTATTTGGAGGTAGTGTGAGTTTAATGTACAATTGAGTGACTTTCGACTAATTCGTTTTGAAATTAAACGTGGTCAAACTTAATTTACTAAATAACTAGATGTAAGACCCCGCTGCGTTGCGGCTGGGGCTTACAAATTCAGCCGGCATGGGCTAGTTAATAATTAAGGGGCTGTTTGTTTACCTCTTAATGACGGTCTGAATGGTTCAGACCTCTTACTAGTTCAACACTTAATGATTCATACTGTTTGTTTCGTGAGTAAATGTCTTAATGTTTCAGACATTTGCATCTGAATGGTTTCGACATTTGCATCTGAATGATTAATTATTATACGGAGTCTCAATGGTTAAGACCTCTAATCTGAATTGTTCAGACATTCATTATACTGTCTCTTAATAGTTCAGACCTCATAGACCTTATACTGCTTAATTGTTGCCATAAAAAGTTTACGTCGAAACGTAGAGCAAATCGAATTCATATCGACACGCACATAAAAATATGCACATAAAAATTAGTCTTTCTTAACTAAAAGAGATATAGTCGTAAACTCGAAACAAATTATTAGTAAAAAACTTCATAGGTTAAATATGTTCGTAAAATCGTGCCAAGTAGCACTAATGCAACAGCACTGCCAACAACCACCAACATCAGAGGAGCTTGTAAAAATAAAATAAATAATAAAGTAAAAAATAATGCCGAACGAAAAACAGCCGTAAAATCGTTGAATCACGTACGCCCGTTGCAGCGTGTTAATTCAAAAAAATTAGACATAAATGTAAAACGTAGAAAAAAATAACTATGTCGATCCAGGACATGCGTGTTGCGACGAAGTTGTCAAATGAAGAAAAATGGACGTGTTGCGACTGCCTGTCAAATGGGAAAAAATAGACAAAAAAACGTTGAATCCTAGACACATGTGGCGTGTTGACTCGTAAATTATAACGAAACTTAAAACGAAAAACTTATGAAAGAAGAAAAGTATGAGGGGGCCAAAGTTGAAAACAAAAAAGTGTTGGGGGTTGAATTGTAAAAGATGGAAAGCTTTTTTGTAAAAGTAAAAAAGTCAAAGGGGTAAAATGCAAGAGATTAAAATCTTAGGGTTAAAAGTGAAAAAATCAAAAGTTTTTTGAAAAACTCCCAATGCCTAATTTACACCAACATATAGCACAACTTTGTTGAAAATTTATAATTTGGAAATAATTTGATTGAAATCAACATATTTATCATTTGCACAATGTATTTATGTGTGGACCCCCAAGGGACAAAAGTGAAGTTGTACTAGTTTTAACGTCATTTACTAATTTCGTGAAAATAACGTTAGAAGTGGCGAACGGTTAATCATGCATTATGTAGTGGCGTTGATAGCTGAAAGACAAGAGAGTACATGCACTAATCGGCCTTTTTGCCTAGAGTTATGTGCCTTATGTTCAAGGTTTGATGCAAAATTACTATCGAGTCGAGGGTCTCACCGGAAGCAGACTCTCTATTTCTACGGGGTAGAGGTAAGGCTGTCTACATCTTACCCCCCTTAGACCCTACTTTAGCTTTGCTATTGGTAGATTTAATGATGATGATGTTGAGGACAACTATCAGTAGAAGAAGGGGGAAAAGGGAAAGTAAAGTCAGAATATGTATGGTTAAAATTGGTTTACAAACAACAACCATACCCAGTATAATCTCACCTATAGCTAAACTATAGGTAGGGTCTGGGGAGGGTGGGATGTAGCAAGCCTTACCTCTATCCCAGGGGATAGAGAGGCCGCTTCCAGTGAGACCCCCAGCTCCTAAACCAAATCCAGATATAAGAGTCAAATAAACATACAAAAAGTACAACAACAACCATACCCAATGAATCCCACAAATAGCAA
This sequence comes from Helianthus annuus, assembly GCF_002127325.2. Taxonomy (NCBI): domain Eukaryota; kingdom Viridiplantae; phylum Streptophyta; class Magnoliopsida; order Asterales; family Asteraceae; genus Helianthus; species Helianthus annuus. The sequence continues at coordinate 177,377,547 of NC_035442.2, read as the reverse complement.
AGCTACTTATAAGGTCTGGGGAGGGTGGGATGTTGCTCCTAAAAAGCGTAGTTAGCTGTTTAGCCTATATTTTTTGTAAAATTCTTTTAAACCGTCAAAACTGAATCGTTAAACCTCCAAACTGGTAGGTTTGGTTTGTCGTTCTCAAAAACCGTAGGCTGGTCCCGCCCTCGTCAAAACCGGTTTACCCAAATTGATTTCTAACTGTTATTTAACAATTTTACTTATATAGAAGAAAGAGGGTTTTTTAGATGCAAGGGGACCATTGTTAAATGATTTGACAATTGTTTCTTGTTAAAACAAACCATTTAAGTCACAAGGGTGACCACTAGGTTACAAAAGAATGACACAACACCATTAATATACATAAACACTATTGTTGACATGAGATCAAAAACATTCTCAAACCTCAAAAAACCAATATTAAACAAGGGCCTTCGCCTTCGCATGCCATTTTGTGACATCTCTAGAAAAACCCGTTCTAAGCGGTTCATAAACTCGTAGCGAGTGCGTCACTGGCAAGAGACACATGTGGTGGTGTCGGTTTTCTCTAAAACCGACACACTTCCAACTATGTGTTGAAAACCAAAACCACCACTTGCAACGGTTTCAAGGCGCTCCCATGTCAATCTCCGCCTCTCGGCCACCATAGTAGTGGCTGATTTGTCCTCCTCAGCCTTGCCTTGGCACGAAAGCACCAATTGTTCATCCGCATCGTTAAACATTTTCATCACATTTTGTGCTAGGTTGAGAACCGTGCGGTTCCTGTGCTTCTTTGAGTTTTGTTGTATTGAGGAGAAGACAATAGGCATAATCACTTGGCGGTTACACATTATAAGATGGCGTATGTGCTCGTTGTTCCATAAGAAATGTGCTCGTTCCGCCACCTAAACACGGTCAAGACTCACATTAGCATTTAAAGATGCATGTCTAAAAATCATCAAACCACAAAATCGACATAACCAAGACTCACATTCCCAATTTAATTCATGACATAAAACATATTTTTAAAAAATAAAATATAATATAAATGGGTTAAACGGGTCAACCCGCCAACTCGACCGGGTTGACACGAACCCGACCCGTTTAGCTAAACGTGTTAGCGGGTTCAACCTGAAACTGACCCAAACCGATTTAGACTAAACCAAAAGCCGCGAATTTCGTGTTAGGTTCGTGTCACATTTTCGGGTCGTGTCAGAAATTCACACCCCTACTTTTGACTGACTTTCAACCTGTTCAAACTCGTTTACATTAGAAAAATATATTCTAAATCAACCCGTTTATGGGCTAATGGGTTGTAATTTCCATATCTAGGTGCACCATTTATGCATCAAGTTAACTCAAACGTGTACTATCTAACATCATAAGCAAAACCAACTGGGGTAGCCCAGTTGGCCACCAACACCCACCTCTTCCCAGAGGTCCCGGGTTCGAGTCTTGGGAGTGACATATGTCGCCCAGGGTAAGAACTCGGTAAGGGGAAGTCACCGCGGAGCTAGCTTGGTCGGGTAGCGGCTCCCGGAGTGGGATCACTCCGGCGGTTGGGAGGACCGTGCATTATCCCCCCCCCAACATCATAAGCATTAGATAATTAAGCATTAGATAATTAAGCATAAAAATTACCTGAAAATGGTAGCTGTCAAGACAACACTTTACACGTCGAAACAATGGAACCATAATTTTCTCAAACTCATCGGTACGAATAATCTCGAGCACTTCTTCCAACTCACTCAAGAACATCAACTGCTTCTGACTACTCGTAACGGGCCAATATTTTAGCAGCCCGTTTATCACAACACTCGTAAGCTTCGGATCTTTTTCTATAAACTGAACAACACAATACGTTAACTGATGATGATAGCTACCAACGGATTTCGGTTTATGAAGAGGAATCAAAACCCGTGACAAAAACGCTTTGTGCTCTTTCTTTAATGGCAACGTGAATCCGCTAATCACACTCCCGAAAATCTCCAGTAATTCAGCAATACCATTGTGTTTTTCGGTTTCGTATACAAACTGATACATAATATTGCTAACGGCCATCCGGATAAACGATCTGTGAACCATAAATTTGCCATAAATCCTATGTAAAACCGACTTCAAACAATCGCGTTCTCGAGGGTCCTCTGAATCAAAGAGATTTAGTAACTTTAACAAGAACGGATGATCGATATATTGTTTAGCAACTTTCGGATCAAGAGAAGTTAAACTAACAAATCTAAGGAGTATATCGTAAACAAGTTGTAAATGCGACCATGCTGGATCAAACCATGGATCTTCGTCTTCCGTTTCGCCACGTGGCGAATCGGAGTATTTTGGAGGGAACTCGCGAAAAAGATTATTGCCACATGTTTTACAGATCGCTGACATGGCGGGTTCGGAGAGTTTTACGGAATCAGAACCGAGATAATCGAGAATCTCGACTAAAACTTGCCGTTTTTGATCTTTCTCTACGTTATCTTTATCTTGATCGTTAAAATCGTATACGATCGAGCAAAGATTCAACTTACTGATAAGAAGTCTTGATTTTTCGGAACTTTGGACATCTTTAAACGATAAATGCGGCTGGATCATATCGCCATTGGATGTTGGGAAGATAGATGATGACATCTTTTTAACGACGTTTAATCGACTTGAAATAACGTTACAAGTGTTGGTGAAGCTGCCATTGTTGGTTAGATCGGCGGCTGCAGTCGCATTGCTCCCGTCTGAATAATTTTGATTCGATTTTGATGATTTTCGGGGGAGTTTTGCGAGAATTTGTTTAATCATAGTAGGAATAGTTGAATTTGCAGCCAATAATAAGCCTGGAATACACATATTAGAATCATGATTAGCAAAAAGAATCAACAAATTATATATTATTTAAGTGAAGTAATAAAAGCATATTCTTTAATTGTAAAGGAGAAAAGAAATTCATGTTCCTAAATAACTAAATAATTAAGATTAAATTTCCATATTTGAATCATGTAATTATGATTTCACAGAATATGAGAAACTTTGAACTTCAAAGAAAATATTTCAAGAAAAGTTAATACTCATAGCTATGATCTTATCTTATATGAGAAAAAAAAGAGAGAATTTTTAAGTTAAAAAATTCAAGAAAAGTTAATAGCCATTCCTATGATCTCATCTTATAAAAAAAAATTCAAGCTTTTCAAGAACAAAAAATTAGAAAGAAAAAAAAAACTAATTCATAGCTATGATCTTATTTTATATAAGAAAAAAAAAGAATTTTTAAGTGAAATAATTCAAGAAAAACTAATACCCATTCCTATTATGATCTCATCTTATTAAAAAAAATCAAGCTTTTCAAGAACAAAAAATTAGAAAAAAAAAAAACTAAAGCTATGATCTTATTTTATATAAGAAAAAATTGAATTTTTAAGTGAAATAATTCAAGAAAAACTAATACCCATTCCTATTATGATCTCATCTTATTAAAAAAAATCAAGCTTTTCAAGAACAAAAAATTAGAAAAAAAAAAAAAAAAAACTAATAATACCTACTTTATGATCTCAGTCATATGAGAATTTTCTTACTTCTTATATTAAGAAAAAAAAAATCAACTTATTTGAAAAAATTAAACTTTTCATGAAAAACCAACACTCATTTTGCTCATACACATACCAAAAACATATATATACAGATCTAGAACACACTAAAAATCATACAAAAAGTGAAGATAAAAAAAAAAAAAAAGGTTACTACAGTAATTTGCAGATCTGAAAGTTGAAACCCAGATCAGGATCTACAAACTCACCAAAAAGAAATATGAAACACAAACTGGTTTTCAAACCCAGATCATGAAAAGCCCAAAACACACAAATTTTGAAAGAAAAAAAAAAGGAAACAACTTTAACAAATATATGTCAGCAAACTGAAACAAAATAATAAAAATTTGATAATGCCAGAAGGGTTAATAAGCAAGCAACATGTCTTTACATTAAAAGATTGAAGAAGACAGTAATATAATAATCTAAAAGTCAGAGCACTGAAGAAGAATCAGGTGGTATTCCCAGAAGATCTATACATACACAAATATATATATATATTTATAGAGAGAGAATATACCTGGACTTTCTGGGACAAAAATGGACATGGGTTTTAGAGAGAGAGAGAGAGAGAGAATCAGAGAGAAGAAGACATGCAAATGAGAAGAAAGCTGGAGGAGAGAGAAATTTCAGGTTAAAATCTTGAGATTGAAGACAATAATAATGTGAAAATGGAGCCCATTTCTTTTCTGTAAGGATCCAAGAAAAGAAATGGTTTTGGTTTTGGTTTTATGATTTTTATGTAATTTATTTATATTTGTAATATTATCACTGCTTTAATCAAATAATAATTGGAGTTGAACTCTCCGGACAACAATATGAACATGGAGTATTAAGGAGTAAAGTTTAAGCTTAAATGCTTAGACCATGCGTAATGGTTAAACATTATAATGCCCCCTCCATGGGGTGTTTTGCGCCATGTGGCAGCCCAGTCAGCAAGGGGCATTATACCATAAAATGGTGTAGTGGGGCATTATTCAAATAATGCCCATGCAATCATTTCCCAATTATTTTTTTTAATTTAAAACATAAAAAAATACAATACTAAAAAATTAAAAACAGAACTTAAAAATAAAGAAAATAAAAATACAGAAAATAAAAAACAGAAAGTAAAATACAGAAAATTTAAAAAATACAATACTAAAAAATTACTTTAGGGCCTAATGTTTCAAAACAGAAAATAATAAAGTTTAAAAGTATAGGGGCCTAAGTGTCAATATCAAACTTTTAAAAAAAAACCTTTCTTCTTCTTCATGCCCTTCTTCTTCCCTTCTGCAAACCCAGAAAATCCGGCCAAAAATCCGACAAAAAATCCGGCCACAACCCCATCTCTCTCTCTAAACCCACATCTCCTCAATTGATTGGGCATTCAAACCATTGTTCAGCGTTTTAATAAACACGCCGGAGCCATTTTTTTTCAAAAAAAAACGCCCGGTAACGCCGCATGTAATGGAGGTGCGGGCGTTTTCCGGCGTTTTTTTTGAAATTTTTTTAAAAAAAACGCCCCATTACGGGGGGACTTAATGGTGTATGCAATGTTTTAAAAACCGGTTCAAACCGGCCGGTAGTATCAGTTGAACCCGTTCGGTAGTATCGGTTAAACTGTCCGGTAGAATTGGTTAAACCGTCTGGTACATCCGATTAAACCACTCGATACACTTGATTAAACCGTTTTTGAGTCCAATCCGGTATGGTATAAAAACCGATTTTAAAACATTGAGTGTATGACTTAATGGTCATGTTCCAAAGTATAATTTGGGTTGATGAGGTGGATTTATCAAACATATAGTTTGAAGTGGTATCTTACATTTATTTTTAAAAACTGTTTATTTAATAAAAAATTAGGTCTAAGTCTCAACTTTATATAGCGTGTTTAATAGTCTTGCGAGTTAAACAAGCCTATTATAATTATAAATATAATAAATTTATAACATGGTACATAATTAAATATTTTAAAAATAGTTTGTTTAATTAAAAAATTAGGTCTAAGTCTCAACTTTATATAATGTGCTTAATAGCCTTGCGAGTTAAACAAGCCTATTATAATTATAAATATAATAAATTTATAACATGGTACATAATTAAATATTTTAAAAATATTTTATTTAATTAAAAAATTAGGTCTAAGTCTCAACTTTATATAATGTGCTTAGTAGCCTTGCGAGTTAAACAAGCCTATTATAATTATAATTATAAATATAATAATTTTATAACATGGTACATAATTAAATAATAAATATTATCATATAAATAGTTACATTGAAGGGAACTAAATAATATATCTTGTATTTATATAAGATTATAATAGTTATTATAAATATATTAAAAATAGTTATATATGTAAATAAATAAATAAAATAACTATATATATAATAAACAAGAAACGAGTTGAGTCCAGATCAAGCTTGAGCTTGAAAAATTATTCACGAGCTACGCTCGAGTTTGAAACATTGCTCACAAGCAGAGCTTTAGCTAAAATGAAATTGAGAGTAGGTGAAAATAAAATTGGGCTCAACATGTTTGGAATGTTTAATATAACTTATATTTATTATAGATCGTCTATCTTAAAATACAATAAACTTATACGATTATTAGAGATGTACAAAAATATTGATTTGGGTCCATCAAACCGATTTAGAACCCGACCTAGTGCAAAAACAAAACCGGTTTGAGCCTGACCCCGGCCCTCCGGTTTGGTACCAGTTTGAGGTTTGAAGAAAACAAAATCGGGTTTAAATCTGGCTTGGTTAAGTTTGTTTAGAAAACGGTTTATTAAAAAGTTTGAGTGCTGAATTGGTTTAGAAATGGACCCTAACCGATCCATATAGAGTTGGGAATTATAATAAAAAAAATGATTCGTAGCCAGACCGGTTTTTTTTTCAAACTGGTTTGGCCTACTAAATAAAACCAATTTGTTTTGGGGCCCGAATCAGTTAGCCGAAAACCGGGTTTTGTAAACCTCTACTTTTTCTACACAACCTCAAATATCTCTGTAAAAAGTATTTTCTTTATTATTTAAGCTTACAATTATATTTTGTTTTTTTTTTTTAAATATTCATCTTTTGAATCAAGTTTAAACTTAAAACTTACATATGCTTCTTTGAATATTTGCTTTTGTCTTTTAGTGATTTCCAACAAAAGAGATAAATTTATAAAAGCAAAAAGTACTTTATTTGATTGAAATTTATAAAAGCAAAGGCTTACCACTTGTGTAAAAAAATAGTTTTTTAATTGCTAACCGAAAGCAAAAGTTTTACCACTTGTATAATTAAATTCAGTTATTTTAACCCATGATCGAGTTTTAATCAAAAGTTTCAGTTTTTTTAAAATGTAAAATCTGTCGGGTTGGTTTTCAGAAAGATTAAAAAATAGAGTTAAATGTGAATCTAGTCCATGTAGTTTAGGTTATTTTATCACTTTAGTTTAAATGTTTCATTTTTCGCATGTGTGTTCAAAAATGTTTCATCATTGTCATTTTAGCCCACTAGGTTAACTTCATCTATTTTTTATGTTAACGAGAAAAAGCAATTCGTTCATTTTATATGTAATTCTGTTATCTAGAAAGGCAATTCAACCATATAAAATGACCGAAATACCCTTCTAGTTAATAGAAAAAATGGATGAAGTTAATCTAGTGGATTAAAATGGCAATGTTAAAACCTTTTTAAACCCACAAGCGAAAAATAAAACTTTTGGACTAAACTGGCAAAATGACCCAAACTTAATAACTAAAATGGCATTTAACTCTTAAAAAATATTAATACATATTTCATAGATAGAGCAATCCGACATTAAGTATCTATTTAAACATTTAGGAAACTAAAATTTGAACAGACTATGGGTTGTAGGTTTAAATCCTTGCAAGTGTAATATGTTAAAAAGTATGCCGTTAATTTTTTTTAACAACATCTTTTTATTCTGTTTGTTTTCTAGCTTATTGATGAAACACCGATTAACACAGGGTTTATCGATGGGGTTATTTCGTATATGGGGTTCAACCTCTTTTCTCGCTCGTAACAATGGCTGGAGATCTGCAAAACAGTAAACACCGCCAGTCTCGTTAAGAGGGGGAGAAGGGGGGTTTCCCTCTTAACCAGGCTCCGGCGTGAGAATAAGTACTGTTCTGAGAGAAATAAACAGTGTGTGTATAGAGTGAGTATGGAGGGTATAAGATGCTGAACCTGAATGATGAAGGGTCCTATTTATAGCCGGAGGGTGAAGAAGGAAGGAGCAGCTGTGCCAGCTGTGGGCGCGTGCCAGCTGTCCGACCAAGGGGAATATCCTCTTGGTCTGCTCTGTCACGGCAGGTGTAGTGGTACACGTGGTGTCGTTACATTTGTCCACGCTGGATACCTCGTACTGGCGTCGTCTGCCCTGCTCCCTGATTTGTCGCAGGCTTATGTGGCGTTCTGCGTGTGGCGACACGTGTTGTCCTTTATGTCGGATAGGGCATCTTTGGTGCCAGTTGCGAGTCTTCCAGAAGTTTCTAGAAGCTTTTGGATTGCTTCGCTGATGTGGACGCCTTGTATGCTCAAAAGTGGTGTGGTCCCTGCCATGTAGGTAGGGAATTGGGACCATACCTCTTCAAGTCCCCCCAGTCCAGTGTGCCTTCTAGTTGAGTTGATCGTCTAGGAGGGATTCTGGACTTATGAAAGTAGTGAGCTTTTGCGGCGTGTGGAGTTTTTTGGCCTTCTATATATATAAAAATGAGCCAAGTGGACGCATGGCGCATGGGTTTTGGCCTTTTGGTACAAGTTGAGCCAAATGGACGCATCGCGCGTGGGTTTTGGCTTTTGTAAAAAGTGAACCAAATGGACGCATCGCGCATGGGTTTTGGCCCTTTGTAAAAAGTGAGCCAAATGGACGCATCGCGCGTGGGTTTTGGCTTTTTGGAAAAAGTGACCCAAATGGACGCGTGGCGCATGGGTTTTGGCCTTTTGGTACAAGTTGAGCCAAATGAACGCATCGCGCGTGAGTTTTGGCCCTTTGTAAAAAGTGAGCCAAATAGACGCATCGCGCGTGGGTTTTGGCCCTTTGTAAAAAGTGAGCCAAATGGACGCATGGGTTTTGGCCCTTGATGTTTCCTTCTGGTGGAAGTTTGGTGGTTATGGGGAAGTGTTTGGTGTGACTGTCTGACATCCCTGTCTTATCGGAGGTGAACAGTTGCTTTTTCAGTGACTTTCTGTCACGTCAGGCGGCCCTGTAGCCCATGCTTCCCGAAAAAAGAGCTGACGTCTTCTCTCTCTTCTGACGTGTCACCCCTTTATTGGTTGCTTTTTAAAAGCTCTGACTACCCATCGCATTAAATGTGATGGCTATAAATAGGAGGCGGTTACCCTTTCTCCTTTACATTTCCAAATTTCAAGTGTGTTTTCCATCTATCTTCTTCCCTTATTCTCCGTTCTTCAATAATTTTCTTGAGTTCTTATCTCCCACTTCTTAGTGCTTACACCATGTCTGAGAAGAACCCTACCAGTCGGAAAAGAAAATATAAGGGGAGGGCCCCTCCTGGTCCAGATCAGGCTGTTATCGGGTGGAAGGAAGAGGAGTTTCTTAATCTTGTCAGGGGTATGAATTTCCGTCCCGAGTGGGGAGCTCAGTACCCTCCTGCTGGATCCACTGCTTTGGATGCCCCTCCGGGCTATATCACCTTGTATGTAGCGTTTTTCCGGGAGGGTAGTTTCAGGTTGCCGATAACAAAGTTTACTGCTGCTGTGTTAAGGGGTTATGGGCTTCATATTTCACAAATTAATGCGATTGGGCTTCCACGCATTACCCATTTTGAATATGTCTGTAGGGCTTATCGTATTGAGCCTACTTTTGAGATGTTTAACGTATTTTATAGTGTTACCTACGCCAATGGCTTCTATTCTTTTCAAGCAAGAACGGGTGTTGCTCCGGTTTGTTCCGTGCCGTTAAAGAGCCTTCATGACTGGAAACAGAAATTCTTTTACATCCGTCGTGGTGTAATTCCAATAGATATGCCGTATAGGCATGTGAGTCAAGGGGTTCCGAAGGTGGATGTTATGGGAGACTTTGCTGCTCAGGATTGGTATAGGAAGATAACCTACAAGGCGACTGCCATTTCTCAACTGGAGGAGATGGCTTTGGTTGGTGCAGGGATGAGTTTGCTGTGGGTGCCTAAGCATCCATTGGGTCAACCTGTGTACAGCCATCAGGGCAAATGTATGTTTCTTTCATGGCTTATTGTTGATTTATTCTCCCTTATGTTTAGTATGTTTTTGTGTGTTCCTTTACCCTCTTGCTCCTTTGCAGTTGGTTATAGCTTGATCAATGTCTTGGACCCGAAGGTAGCGGGCGCCATGGTTGAGGCTATTCAGGCCGATGGGAACCCAACCTAGTTAGACCAGATTCGTGGTCGTTTTTTGCATCCTACTGATGAAAGCTTGGGGAGATATGCTAACGAAGTTTTAGGTGAAGATGCTTGGAATGACCCTGTCGACTCGGGTCGAGAAGAAGTCATTGTTCTTTCTAGTGGAAGTTCTGATCAGATTCTTGAAGGTCTAACTTCTCGTTGCGCGCGTGCAGGTACCGCGCGGGGTGATGTTTCAGAACCTGTGCTTGGTATTGATGATGATGACGATGAAAAAACGGCTGTTGATCTTTCCGTCCAATTGGAGACAAGGAAGAGGGCTAGGACGAGTAAGTCTGGGAAGAAGGAGGGAAGAACTGAGGGTAAAGCTGCTGGTTCTTCTAGTAAGCAACCTTCTACTCTTCCTTGTCTAGATTATGTAGTGGTTTCTGACACGTTCTCTGGCCTAGGGGTTGGTGAGAGGAATCGAGAGTCAGATCCTGATGATGGTGCTACATTGTCCGAGCACATGAAGAAAAAAGCCCTTGCGGATCAGAAACGCCAACTTGATGAGCAAGCTGCTGCTCTTCTTGCTGCTAAGAAAGCGAAGCTTCAAAAGGAGGCCCCTCCCGCACCCTCGGAGTCTGAGGTTGATTTGGGTGTGTTTAGTGGGGGCCGTGGAAATCTTTTGGAGGAGATATATGCTGCATCTGCTCCTCCCCCTGGTAATTCATTTTTCTTTGTACGTTTGTGTAACAACTCTCACTAAAATTAATACTTAGTATGATAATTATCCAATAAGGAAACCCTAAGTAAGACACCCAAGTGATTCTGCACAAACCCTAAAATTTCCGGAATGATCGGAATCAGGATCAGGGCCCCTAAAACTCAAGGGGGGGTTAAACCTAGTGGACGATTATCCTAAAAACGCGTTGCCTAAATTTGATTGGTCGAATCTGTTGATTCAGCATAGCTAGTCCCATGCGTGGCAACCCTATAGTCGGTTCTAACCCTTTACGGACCGTAAAGGGTTAGGCTTACGGTCCGTAAGCGTGTCCAATTTCGTGTATAAATAGCCGACCTTGGCTCATGCTTTCTGTTGTTAAAACGACGGCCAAATTCCTCTTGTACGTCGAGTTATACTAAACACAGTCCAAAACACACACACCACGAAGTGCTGCCGCAATCAGGGTATTAACTCGATCACTGTTCAATTCTTTTCTTTCCGTCAGCTTTTATTTTGTAAATAATAGCTCGGGATTTTGCCCTCTAAATCCCTAAACTCTGCCCGTTATTAGGGTAATAACTCTAATCACTGGTACGATACTTTATCCGATCGATTATAACTATCAAACGATTGTCTAAGTGTTGCTCAAATTGAGTTATACTTTGTTATTCATTGTGATTTCAACTTGAATGTTTGAGTGCTGTCCAAACTCGGACTATACTCTGTCATTCGTTGTGAATCCGCTGAATTATTAAGTATTGCACTTGTAAATCGTTGTGAGGGTTTTATCTCGTGATTATCGTTAAAGTTGAATTGAGTTAATACACTAATACGAGTTCTTGTGTCTAGAAATTAGAACTCATAATCAGTAAGCTGTTAAACTAGTATATCAAACTTAGCAGTTAAGTTAACTGAGTAGATTAATTAATTTGTTAATTAAGTTTAGTATAATTAATTAATCAGTTAATCAATATTAATTAAGCTAAGCAAAATTAATTAAGCTAAGTAAGTTATTTAGTTAAATAGTTAAGGAAACTTAATAATTAAGGAAACTTAATAGTTAAGGAAACTTAATAGTTAAGGAAACTTAATGGTTAAGGAAACTTCCTAGCTAAGGAATAAATCTACCTATAAATAGGAAGCTTAGGATTCATTTTTCTTTGCTCATTTCTTTCTTCTTCTCTCTAGTGTTCTAACCAATAATCATTCAATCGCTATTACGATTCATTTTCCGACCGATCAATATATCCAATGGATGTTTAAGTGCCGCCCATATTAGGGTTATACTTTATCGTTCGTCGTTAATTCGATGAATGTTTAAGTATCGCGCTTTGTCGTTCGTTGTGAGAATTTGATCTCGTGAGTTATCGTAAAAGCTGTATTGATCATTAACCCGGTTTTTGTGAAATTCGTTAAGGTTCGAATCTCATGACTACCGTTAAGGTTTGATTTGGGTTTTACACCAATACGTATTCCATTCTGTTAAACTATGTATTTAACTACCAAGAATACTCCCAACTACACCCTTACAATCAAACAAACTATTAAATCATCAGAAGATCCAGAATAATAAAGTGCATGCTTAATTATCGGAAGAAATAGAATCAAGAAGTTTGTTAACTCAATCCTGCATGCTGATTTGTGAGTCATTCTCTTTTTATCAACTGTTTTACAATACTCCAAATTATTTTCAGAATTATAAATTACAGTGATTAAGTTTATGTAATCACCAAATTACAGCCAGTATGTGGGGTATTGTGCACATTACTACAGTTTTTATCACATTAGGTGGGCGAACCTAAAATTAAGTGATACGTCATTCATTGGGGCAGCCAATGGTGATATGACCACTGTCACAGATCCGGTCGAGTGACAAATACTGTGGGTAGTTGGTTGATATCAGAAACATGTGTAAAAGATCTTAACACTGTGAATTATAACAAATGTGTCGTTTTCAGTAAAATGAATGATTCACTCAGTATTTCCCGCTGACAAAACCTTTTTAAAACGTGTTTCAGGTAATTACAATAGATTGGAGTAAGGAGTGGATCCGACACTGAAAGACTTCAAGAAGTGGCTTATTTTATTAATTAAATCAAATTAAGAAATATTATTTTTATTAAAAGCTACCTTTGTAAAACATGGAATTTATTCCATCTATTTAAATAAAGTCCGGTGTTTCTAAACTCTGATATTTTCCTAACTCACGGTCCTGATGAAATTTCCGCTGCAATGTTTTTCAAAATAATCACCGGTACCACAGGACTGCTCGCGGCTCCCGATTCCGTCCAGGGTGGGGTCGGGGGTCGTGACAGTAAAGGTGGTATCAGAGCTAAGCCACTGCTTTAAGCCTATAAGTGTTGTGATGACAATACTTAAGCTTAAATAAAAGAGTTAGGAGATTGCTATTAACTTAACTGGTAGCACATCTGATAGCATTTAGACTTGAACATAAGAAAAGATGCCTTAGTATAAGCTAAGCCACTTGTTTACGCAAATAAGTGTTATAATAATACCTAAGCTTAAACGGAAAGTTAGAAACTTAATATTATCTGATAACACTCTGAATGACATTTAGACTCGAACTTAAGAATTTTGTCTTAATATAAGCTTCAAGATAAAATTACTTATATAAGTATAAATAAGTATAATCGGTATTCAATAAGAATAACGACTAGCAGGCAATAGCATTTAATTGCTATTTATTCTTGTTTATTGGTATTACTTGGTCAAGAATAAAGATATATTAGGGAAATATAAATTTCCTTGATTCTGGATAAAAGCCTTAATAAAAAAAGAGGCACTTTTTGAAAAGATACTGTTTATGGGAAATAGGAAATTTTCTCCGGCAAAACTGGGTATAGAGTAGCAGACTCTCCAGCTTGTCCGGATATACTGAAATTACCGCTCCGGCGTGAACCGGATAAGACGGGATAAATGGTATTTCAAACCAGTAGCAAGATTTCCCTAAATAGTATCATAACATGATATCTGACTTGTTTTTGGAAATAAGAATATGTTAAATACATTAACCTTATGAAAGGTATGTATATTACAGCATGTGAAATATATAAATATATAGATATGTATATCTATAAGAAATTCCAAAAACCATAACGATTGATAATTAAGAATAAAACACAATCATATGTGTCAATAATAATTCTAGATTTCTTTATCAGAAATCTCTCGCATATATCTTTAATTTTGAGATCAAACATTATTTCGTTTGATCATCTGTCTCATAACTCGTGCAACAATATAATTAAATGAAAACCCATTAAGTTGGGACATCATCAAAAGTATAAGAATTTCCAATGCATTACTATAAACTATTAACGCAAGTAAGAAGTATATAAAGTTGTGAAAACACATGAAACTTAAAATATACGTCCACAGACGTTGAAGTATATCCCACACGATTTTCCAAGGCAAGACCTGTGAAAAATATAAATTAGGCACGATGACACCAATGCTAATTCCGTCAGTAGAAAAACTACTAATAAAAAAAAAAGAAGCACTTTGCCATATGATCCTACAACCAACATAAATCTCGCTGAGGTACGTTGTAATAAGATTTCACAATTATCGGTGTACAAGTCTAATCAGAGTCATAATTATCATCACTGCAAAAGGAGTCATATACCTTTGCAAATTCCCTATTTTATTTTATTCAACATTCCCTGGTAATGTCACTTAACAACAGTTATCACACGAAATTCCAGATAAAGTTTTTATATTTCTTTTCGTTAAAATTCTGACTTCTACATATAATAAGTTGACTTTCGCATTTTCTACTTCCTCTAATAGTCATCATATCATGAGGATTTCTTTCATAGCAGCAAATATTGATCTATTTCAAATTCTTGGTAAATCCACACGTTACGCATGCTCTGTTTGTTGTGAGTATGATTCATTTGCTTTATGAAGACCACTGGAGGGCTTCATTCCAATTTATCAAAACTCAAATATCATTTCACTTTTTGCACTATAAATCGCATTATTGCAAAACGATAATTCTTGGATATCAAGTCAATGATTTTTGTTAAATAATTGAAGTAAAGAATTTGTACTTTTATATATGTATATATATATATATATATATAAATTATGTTGGAGTATACTTTCATTTTAAGTGTATGTTTAAGTTATCTATTATTAATAATTTTATTATTAGTAATAATATGCTAATAATAATAGTGTTAATATTATACTATGGTTATTGTCTAGGGCAGGTATTGAATAGCCTAGCCTTAGTTAGGCATGGACTGGCCACCTATGCTTAAACAAGGCAGCATTAACCAATATCCAACCCTGATAATAACTAGTTAATGTATATAAATCATCATACCTATTTAGTAAATCTTAATTATATATAAAAATATTTTACTTCGTACTGTAAAGAAAAGACATATTTTCATAAAACAATACAAGAATTAGAAGAACGAATAAAAAATTATAAATAATTATGTGGTAACTATGTACTATAACACTCTAGCAAGAAAATAACCATATAAGAATAATATAGTAGTCATGGACTACATTGGGTTAGAAGAACATTGTAATACATAAAGAATAGTCACCACAACATTTGTAACTACATTTTACAACGCTATATGGTTTCAAAATAAAAATAAGTAATCACATAGAATTGACCCAGTGTTATATAAAATATTTTACAAATACTTTTACCCCTTTTATTCACAACTTTCATTTAAACGTTATAAATAATAGTGATTCTTTTACAAAATCATAATACTAAATGTAATAACTTCACTATAGTATTTTGTAATCTATATTACATAATAAATATAAGTTATTTTACATAGTATAATAAAATACTAAAAATAATATTTATTTGAAAGTGGTAACCATTTACATAAAGTAAAAATGCGAAACAAATAATATATATTACATTTGCTTTACAAATATAAATTAGGCACGATGACACCAATGCTAATTCCGTCAGTAGAAAAACTACTAATAAAAAAAAAAGAAGCACTTTGCCATATGATCCTACAACCAACATAAATCTCGCTGAGGTACGTTGTAATAAGATTTCACAATTATCGGTGTACAAGTCTAATCAGAGTCATAATTATCATCACTGCAAAAGGAGTCATATACCTTTGCAAATTCCCTATTTTATTTTATTCAACATTCCCTGGTAATGTCACTTAACAACAGTTATCACACGAAATTCCAGATAAAGTTTTTATATTTCTTTTCGTTAAAATTCTGACTTCTACATATAATAAGTTGACTTTCGCATTTTCTACTTCCTCTAATAGTCATCATATCATGAGGATTTCTTTCATAGCAGCAAATATTGATCTATTTCAAATTCTTGGTAAATCCACACGTTACGCATGCTCTGTTTGTTGTGAGTATGATTCATTTGCTTTATGAAGACCACTGGAGGGCTTCATTCCAATTTATCAAAACTCAAATATCATTTCACTTTTTGCACTATAAATCGCATTATTGCAAAACGATAATTCTTGGATATCAAGTCAATGATTTTTGTTAAATAATTGAAGTAAAGAATTTGTACTTTTATATATGTATATATATATATATATATATATATATATATATAAATTATGTTGGAGTATACTTTCATTTTAAGTGTATGTTTAAGTTATCTATTATTAATAATTTTATTATTAGTAATAATATGCTAATAATAATAGTGTTAATATTATACTATGGTTATTGTCTAGGGCAGGTATTGAATAGCCTAGCCTTAGTTAGGCATGGACTGGCCACCTATGCTTAAACAAGGCAGCATTAACCAATATCCAACCCTGATAATAACTAGTTAATGTATATAAATCATCATACCTATTTAGTAAATCTTAATTATATATAAAAATATTTTACTTCGTACTGTAAAGAAAAGACATATTTTCATAAAACAATACAAGAATTAGAAGAACGAATAAAAAATTATAAATAATTATGTGGTAACTATGTACTATAACACTCTAGCAAGAAAATAACCATATAAGAATAATATAGTAGTCATGGACTACATTGGGTTAGAAGAACATTGTAATACATAAAGAATAGTCACCACAACATTTGTAACTACATTTTACAACGCTATATGGTTTCAAAATAAAAATAAGTAATCACATAGAATTGACCCAGTGTTATATAAAATATTTTACAAATACTTTTACCCCTTTTATTCACAACTTTCATTTAAACGTTATAAATAATAGTGATTCTTTTACAAAATCATAATACTAAAATATTTTGTAAATGTAATAACTTCACTATAGTATTTTGTAATCTATATTACATAATAAATATAAGTTATTTTACATAGTATAATAAAATACTAAAAATAATATTTATTTGAAAGTGGTAACCATTTACATAAAGTAAAAATGCGAAACAAATAATATATATTACATTTGCTTTACAAATATAATATAATGGTTGGTCATGTCAAAACAACTTATTTTTATATTTCCATCTCTAGGACATAGTATGAAAAATATAGTCACTAATAGTGTACTATCACATTATTTCACCATTTAAAACAACTTGGAACTCTAATACACTAACTCTATTGTCCTTTGGTGTATCTTTGCAATTCACTCATCTCAACACATAGAATTTCTCATATCATAATATTTGACAAAACATTTTCATGTTTTCATTTCATTTTGAACCAATCAATCTTAAGTCTTCCTTAGGTACCAATCAAGGTAAGTTTTCTTCTGACAAAGAATTTTACTAATTCCAAAAAGTTCTTCACATTCATTTTAAGAATCTATAGATCATATATCTTTTGGCTTAAACATAATCAACTTGGAAACTATATCATTTCATCGGAATGTCTCATCTTTTGAAATATCCAGATTCGCCTCCTTGAAACTCTCAAATTCAAAAACGATAAATTTATTCGGTCATCATTGAATTCTTTCAATCATTTCAAACACTTTGTAGCGTCCGAATAGATTGTAGCCTGTGCTAAACCCTATTCATACGCCATTCGTTTGATTTGTCATTTTCTCGGTACAATTATATATTCAGATTACGATACACTAAATTCTATTGTCCAGTACCCTTTAAGTAAACGATATTGATTTTCGGATAATCATTAACAAATCATTTTCCATACTCCCATTTATCAATTCAGAATCTCCCTCAATTGATCAAAGTAAGTTCATTTCGAATATTGAATCCAATTGTTTCTATAAATCATTTTTAATTTTAAATTTTCATACCCCTCAAAATATCTTTTGATTCCATTCCACGATACATTATTTCTCTTAATTAAAAGAAGAAACATAAAGAAAAGATCATAGTCCAAATCTCGAGGACGAGATTTTTATTAAGGTGGGGAGGATGTAACAACTCTCACTAAAATTAATACTTAGTATGATAATTATCCAACAAGGAAACCCTAAGTAAGACACCCAAGTGATTCTGCACAAACCCTAAAATTTCCAGAATGATCGGAATCAGGATCAGGGCCCCTAAAACTCAAGGGGGGGTTAAACCTAGTGGACGATTATCCTAAAAACGCGTTGCCTAAATTTGATTGGTCGAATTTGTTGATTCAGCATAGCTAGTCCCATGCGTGGCAACCCTATAGTCGGTTCCAACCCTTTACGGACCGTAAAGATTAGGCTTACGGTCCGTAAGCGTGTCCAATTTCGTGTATAAATAGCCGACCTTGGCTCATGCTTTCTGTTGTTAAAACGACGGCCAAATTCCTCTTGTACGTCGAGTTATACTAAACACAGTCCAAAACACACACACCACGAAGTGCTGCCGCAATCAGGGTATTAACTCGATCACTGTTCAATTCTTTTCTTTCCGTCAGCTTTTATTTTGTAAATAATAGCTCGGGATTTTGCCCTCTAAATCCCTAAACTCTGTCCGTTATTAGGGTAATAACTCTAATCACTGGTACGATACTTTACCCGATCGATTATAACTATCCAACGATTGTCTAAGTGTTGCTCAAATTGAGTTATACTTTGTTATTCATTGTGATTTCAACTTGAATGTTTGAGTGCTGTCCAAACTCGGACTATACTCTGTCATTCGTTGTGAATCCGCTGAATTGTTAAGTATTGCACTTGTAAATCGTTGTGAGGGTTTTATCTCGTGATTATCGTTAAAGTTGAATTGAGTTAATACACTAATACGAGTTCTTGTGTCTAGAAATTAGAACTCATAATCAGTAAGCTGTTAAACTAGTATATCAAACTTAGCAGTTAAGTTAACTGAGTAGATTAATTAATTTGTTAATTAAGTTTAGTATAATTAATTAATCAGTTAATCAATATTAATTAAGCTAAACAAAAATAATTAAGCTAAGAAGTTATTTAGTTAAATAGTTAAGGAAACTTAATAGTTAAGGAAACTTAATAGTTAAGGAAACTTAATGGTTAAGGAAACTTCCTAGCTAAGGAATAAATCTACCTATAAATAGGAAGCTTAGGATTCATTTTTCTTTGCTCATTTCTTTCTTCTTCTCTCTATACGTTGGTGTTCTAACCAATAATCATTCAATCGCTATTACGATTCATTTTCCGACCGATCAATATATCCAATGGATGTTTAAGTGCCGCCCATATTAGGGTTATACTTTGTCGTTCGTCGTTAATTCGATGAATGTTTAAGTATCGCGCTTTGTCGTTCGTTGTGAGAATTTGATCTCGTGAGTTATCGTAAAAGCTGTATTGATCATTAACCCGGTTTTTGTGAAATTCGTTAAGGTTCGAATCTCATGACTACCGTTAAGGTTTGATTTGGGTTTTACACCAATACGTATTCCATTCTGTTAAACTATGTATTTAACTACCAAGAATACTCCCAACTACACCCTTACAATCAAACAAACTATTAAGTCATCAAAAGATCCAGAATAATAAAGTGCATGCTTAATTATCAGAAGAAATAGAATCAAGAAGTTTGTTAACTCAATCCTGCATGTTGATTTGTGAGTCATTCTCTTTTTATCAACTGTTTTACAATACTCCAAATTATTTTCAGAATTATAAATTACAGTGAGTAAGTTTATGTAATCACCAAATTACAGCCAGTATGTGGGGTATTGTGCACATTATTACAGTTTTTATCACATTAGGTGGGCGAACCTAAAATTAAGTGATACGTCATTCATTGGGGCAGCCAATGGTGATATGACCACTGTCACAGATCCGGTCGAGTGACAAATACTGTGGGTAGTTGGTTGATATCAGAAACATGTGTAAAAGATCTTAACACTGTGAATTATAACAAATGTGTCGTTTTCAGTAAAATGAATGATTCACTCAGTATTTCCCGCTGACAAAACCTTTTTAAAACGCGTTTCAGGTAATTACAATAGATTGGAGTAAGGAGTGGATCCGACACTGAAAGACTTCAAGAAGTGGCTTATTTTATTAATTAAATCAAATTAAGAAATATTATTTTTATTAAAAGCTACCTTTGTAAAACATGGAATTTATTCCATCTATTTAAATAAAGTCCGGTGTTTCTAAACTCTGATATTTTCCTAACTCACGGTCCTGATGAAATTTCCGCTGCAATGTTTTTCAAAATAATCACCGATACCACTGGACTGCTCGCGGCTCCCGATTCCGTCCAGGGTGGGGTCGGGGGTCGTGACAGTTTGTCATATCTTTCATCAAGTTGTTTTTTAATTGTTGTCTTACGACAGTGGTCAAGACTGGAAAGAAACCTCGTGTGGTGGATATTTCTCAAATTACGCCACCTGCTTCTCCCCCATCGAGGACAGTTGGTTTGACCCCTCCTCGTGATGATGTTGATGTGGGCACAAGGGGTGGGGAAGGGTTTACTGAGGGTGTGGTTGAAGGAGGTGCTGATGCTGGAGGTGATGGTGGGGTTGATAAAGGTAAGGGTGTTGAAATGGAGATGGAGTCTAGTGAGACTACTCCACAACAGACCGTTTATACCAAACGTCCTCCTGGTGGAGGTGGGGCTACTTCTGGCGTGGTGCGCAGCCCGCATCTTGAACATGACCCTGCTGATTCTTGGGGTAATCCAGCTTGTGATGACTTGCCTCATGCCCCGCGCTGGAACCTTACTCAGGGCTCCAGGATGAATGATGTCAGCAATTGCCATGAGTTTTTTTGCTATGTCCCTTCCTCCTGCTGAGAGGATGTTTCAGAAGAACCGCAATCGTTTTGCCCTGTTGGACGATCACGTTCGTGCTGGGGTTAATTTCTTTGCTACCTCTCAGGAAATTATTCGCGAGTGGCGGTTGATGGGGGAGGAAACCCTCGAGTTTGAGGAGTCCAAGAAGTTGTTTGTTAAGGAGAAAGAAAAATTTAATGCAGAGAAGAAGGGTTTGCAATGGAGGGTATCGGATGCTGAGCAGAAGCTTGAAGAGCAAAAACAGCTGAATGCTCAGAAGCAGAAGGATTGGGAAGCTGCGTGCGAGCGCACAAATGCTGAGATGCAGTCTCAGCGCAATGCGATTGTTCGCTTGTCTGGTGAGAAGACGAAACTTGCTGAGGAAGCAAATCAAGCGCGCCTTGCTGCTGAGAAGAAAGAAAAAGAATATGTTGATCGAATCGACAAGCTGGAGGTTCTTGCACAGCAAAAGGCGACTGAGTGTGAAACTGCCCAGCGTCTTCTTGCTGAGAAAACGGCTGAGTGTCAAGCTTCCGAAGTTCTTGCTGAGGAGGCCTCAGCTGACAGCAAGTGGTTGCTTTCTCGTGGTGTGCCTTTGGTAGTGCTCTTTGCTTGCCTTATTTTCTCTTTTTCTTTTGCTTTTGCTTCGTTTTATATTTGATTTCTCTTTCTTATTCGATCTTCCTTTTTATGTAGCTTGCTGATCGTATTTTGCATTCGACTGAGCCTGCAACATATATGTTTGAGTTGGGTAGGGCGGCTTACAACAGTGGTCGGAAGTTTGGGTATGCTGAGGGCAAAACCGCGGTCATTAATAAGGAAAAAGATTATCATTTTGATCTGTATAAGGAAGACTGTGAAGGTGCTTTTACTGCCAAGCGCAAGGAATTTTCAACCCTTGAATTCGCTGTTGTTCGAGCTGCAAAGAAGTTGGCTCGCAAAGCGGATGGGGTTGCCTTGTTAAAGAAAGCTTTGGGAGAAGACGGTGATGCAGCAGGAGGTGCTGGCACCAGTCAAACTTGATTGACGCGTTCCGGCCTGTGCGCCGTGTATGGCCATGAATAGGCCTGTAATGTTGGCTGTTTAAGACAATTTTAATTTTGTTTACCTGTGGGTGTATGTACATGATCTTCTGGTGAATGTTTTTATCACTTGCTTATGTTTATGCGAATTTTGTTATCGTCATAATATGTGCATGTTTAATTACTTTGATCAGGTGTCACGAATGAATGATGGCGCTGACAGGTGATGTTGTGTTACTACAACGTTTTTATTCTGTCGTTTGAATGTGTGCGCTTATAGGTGACGTACGAAGTGATCGAGTTGCAGGTTATTGTGTGAGCTCAGCTGTGTTCAGCCTTGGGAGCATTACAATGTTTAGTTACCTTGCTATCGATATTTTCGTGTTTATGTGGGCACGAAGTTATATTTTGTCGTTTTGTAGGCTTTGGTTGTGTTTCTGACCCGGCTGTTCACTTGGTTGTGACGAGCCTTGGAGGTCTACAACGTTTCCTATGGTCGAGCCATTGATGTTTTCGTGTACGCCCAAAGTAATAAATGCAGTTGTGACAAGTAATTTGCATGAAATAAAAGTAGCTAAACACTTCTTGTATTAAAGTAAATGTGCTGGTTGTACGCCCTTTACGATTACATGGTTGTGTTACATGTAGCACTTTCGTAGTTGTTGGGCATTCCAGGTTCGTGGAACCTCTTTGTCGTTGATGGTGCGTAGTTTGTAGGCTCCCTTGCCGAGCACTGCATCGATTATGTATGGGCCTTCCCATTTGGGAGCCAGTTTTCCGGGCTTTTCTGCGTTGGAAGCTTCATTGTCCCTTAAGACATAGTCTCCCGGGTTAAAAGTGCAGACTCGGACTCTGGAGTTGTAATATTTCTCCAGCTTCGTTTTGTATTTGGCCTCGTTGATTGCTGCCATCTCTCTCCGTTCTTCTAGGAGGTCTAGGTCGATCCTCCTTTCTTCTTCATTGTTGATTAAATTCATGGAGAGCATCCTTGGAGATGGCAGCCCGATTTCTGCTGGGATAACAGCTTCAGACCCATAGACCAAACTGAACGGCGTTTCACCGTTGCTTGTTTTTGGCATTGTTCTATGGGCCCACAGTATGCTGGGTAGTTCGTCGACCCAGCCTCTTCGTTTCTCGCCGAGCCTTGCCTTGATGCCATCGACGATGCTTTTGTTGACTGCCTCTACTTGACCATTCCCTTGTGGGTGTGCAACCGAAGAGAAGGTATGTTCGATGTGTAATTCTTTGAACCATCGCTCGAGGTCGTCTGCTGCGAAGTTAGTTCCGTTATCGGTGATGATTCGGAGAGGCAGGCCAAAGCGGCATATGATTTGTTCCCATATGAATCTCTTGACGACCGCCGAGGTGGTTGATGCGAGTGCTTTCGCCTCTACCCATTTGGTGAAATAGTCGACTGCGACTATTATGAACTTGACTGCCCCTGGTGCTTCTGGGAAAGGGCCTACCATGTCTATGCCCCATTGTTGAAAAGGCCATGCAGTTGTTACTGGTACTAGTTCATTTTTGGGGCGCATGGTCTTTGGTGCATGTCTCTGACAGCCGCTGCACTTTCTCAATTCTTTCACGGCATCAAGATGCATCCCGAGCCAGTAGTATCCAGTATTCATCACTTTTGCCACCACCATTCGAGGCCCAGCATGAATACCACAAATTCCTTCATGCACTTCCCGGATTAGGTAACTTGCTTCGTCGGCGTCTACACATCTCAGCAGTGGGCCGAGATATGACTTTCGGTACAGTAGCCCGTCTGCCATCTGATAATGTTCTGATTTGTACTGGATCTTTCGCGCCTCGGCTTTGTTTTCGGGAAGTATCCCTAACTGTAAGTACATGATTATCGGCGTCATCCAGGACGTTGTTCCTGTCTGGATGACACTTACTTCTCT